>NC_043706.1:61500081-61521254 GCF_006229205.1 Suricata suricatta
CTTAACTTTCTAATTTCTGTATAAGTCTAATTACATGAAATAGAAGTTGGTGTTTTGATTTTTTACTTTGCTTTTCTGTTTGGAGTGTCATTGTAACTACTGTATTGTAAATGATGGAAAATAGTTGCATATGTTAAAAAAATTAAAATGGAAGAAAAAGAATCTCAGAATAAAGGGTATATTAATGAAAAAAAAAAAGATTTTGTGTCTCCCTCTTTCTCTCTGCCCCTTCTCCACTTGTGTGCTTGTGCTCTCTCTCTCACATGCTCTCTCTCTCACATGCTCTCTCTCAAAAATAAATAAAGATTAATTTTTTTTTAAATTAAAGTATTTTTCTCTTTTTACTTCATGTTTACATGTTGTAATGTCTTCATCTGGGTGAAGATCTGTGATCTTGCTCGAAGTTCAACATTACAGTTGGTATTAGGAAGCCAAATGTTCTGTAAAGATCCAATGTCAGTTTATTGATTAGGAGTCTCATTTGTTTAAAACAAACTCTAAAATTTCAAAGAAGTTCTAAATAGTTTCACCTCTGTCTTAAATTTCTTAAAAGTTGTTCTTTGTTGTGTTATCAACATGTAATCTCAATAAGAGTATGAAGTTGCTGTGCTTACTTTTATATTTCAGTTTCACTGGATATTGTCATTTTTTAATCCTTCCTTAATTAATTACTGAAATGAATAAAATAAAAATGTTTTTTAAAAACTGAACTTATCAAAACTTTGGTCTGTGTTTTAGAAAGAAAAGGAAAAAAAAAAGGAGGAGAAAAAGAGAGAAAAAGAGCCAGAAAAGCCTGCAAAACCTCTTACGACTGAAAAGGTAAACTTCCTTTAAAAGAAAATCTATTAAGATTACCATCCTGTTTTTATATTCTATGTGAGTGTCTTTTGGGATATTTACAATATGTAAATAATCATTCTGTCAGTATGTTTTGAATCAATATGTGTGCTAAGCATAGCCTTCTAGATTGTCTTAGTCAGTTACATATGTACAAGTATAGATCATGTGACCTCAAGGTCATTCTCTATTAATGACATAATGAATGGTGTTTTTAGTTTTCATGCACTGACTTCAGTGAAAGTTTAGAGAATGAAGAGATCATACTTGAAGGGGCCTTCAGAAAAGACTCCATCCATAGGGGTAAGCATTTAAGGTAGATTTTGAATTGTAGGTAGGATTAAAGTTGAAAGCAAGAATATATCATTTGGAGAGAACACCTTGAAGGCAGGCATAGAAACTAAAAATAGATGAAGTATATTTTGAGAAATAGTAGCGGAGTTTGAAGAAGATGGATGTTTATATAAAGAAAAGTAGTGAAAAAGAATAGTATGGTAGATTGAACTCAAATTGTAGAAGACTTTAAAGTCTAGGTTGATTGTTTCCTGGAGGAAAGACTGTGGGCAGCATTTCCAAGTTTATAAAGTAGAGATGTACTTTATTCAGATGGTTCTTTTGGAAGATTGTTTTGGCAGCAGTGTACAAGATAGATGTGATTAGGCAAACTAGAGGTAAAGAGACCATTAGCTTTTTATTATTTTTTATTTGTTTTATTTATTTATTGAGAGAGAACATTCATGCTTGTACACTTGGCAAGTGGTAGAGGAGCAGAGGGAGAGAATCTTAAGCAGGTTTCATGCCCATTGCAGAGCCTGACTTGGGGGTTGATCTAATGATTTTGAGATCATGACCTGAGCTGATGTAAGAATTGGATGCTTAACTGAGCCACTCAGGTGCCCAGTTATTAGCTTTTTTTTTAATTTTTAAAAATATTTTTTATTTTTGAGGGGGGTGGGTGGAGAGGACAAAGAGAGAAGGAGACACAGAATCCAGAGCAGGCTCCAGGCTCTGAGCTATCAGCACAGAGTCCAACGTGGGGCTCAAATTCACAAACTGCGTAATAAATTGTATCATTTATCTTGAATGTGTCATAGATAAGCTGCTATATAACGCAGCCACTTCAGATAGCTGTGAAATTAGGTGATTAACTAGTTGTTACTTAACTTTCTAATTTCTGTATAAGTCTAATTACATGAAATAGAAGTTGGTGTTTTGATTTTTTACTTCGCTTTTCTGTTTGGAGTGTCATTGTAACTACTGTATTGTAAATGATGGAAAATAATTGCATATGTTAAAAAAATAAATTGTGTTATATTAAAAAAAATTTTTTTTAAATACCAAAAAAATTCACAAACTGCGAATTCATGACCTGAGCCAAAGTTGGATGCTTAATGGACTGAGCCACCCAAGTGCCCTCAGAACATTAGCTTTTTAAAAGGCATTGGTTACATAATTATGGTAGCTTGGCTTTGAATGTTTGATCATGAAAGTATGGAAACCTGGTAAAGGAATTATCAGTAAAGGGAACATCCTTGATAGTTGTTGAAATTTTAAAAAATTGACCTAATGCATGCATAAGTTACATATACAAGGTGTAGCCATTTAAAGCATACAGTGCAGATACATACTGGATCTTTCTCTGCCATTTATTTATTTTAATTTTGTTTTTAATGTTTATTTACTTTTTGAGAGATACAGCACGAATAGGGGAGAAACAGACAGAGGGAGACACAGAATCCAAAGCAGGCTCCAGGCTCTGAGCTGTCAGCACAGAGCACGAAACAGGGCTTGAACTCACAAACTGTGAGATCATGACCTGAGCCAAAGTCGGATGCTTAACCGACTGAGCCACCCAGGTGCCCCTATTTATTTAAGTTTATTTATTTTTGAGAGAGAGAGAAAGTGTGTGTGAGGGAAAGAGAGAGAATCAAAATCAAGCTCCACGTTGTCAGCGTGGAACCCAATGTGATGCTTGAACCCATGGACCTCGATCTAGATGATGACCTGAACCAAAATCAGGAGTCGGTTACTTAACCGACTGAGCCACCCAGGTACCCCTCTCTCACTTATTAAAGCAATATCTACCTTCAAAGACTTGTAAACATGACTTCAGCACTTAAAATGTACCAAGTATCCCAAGACTCCTCAATCCTTTGTATAGCAATCAAACTCTCCACTCTAACCCTTCACCTACCTTCCTTGTGTTCTGTCTCCATTCTTTATACCAATAAGATTTGTCCATTGTCACCTAAACATACTTTCCATCTCTGTTCACTAAATTGCTTTGCCAAGAATGTCCTTTCCTTTCCACTTTTTACCTAAAGTTTATTCATTCTGCTTTTTCCATGAAGCCTCTTTAAATATCTCAACTCAATAACATTTTCCCCTTCCTCAAGGGCAATGTTGTCATATGTTTGATTTTATTACTTCCTATTTATATTATTGTTTAATTGTATTTTCAGATAAATTTCCTTATCTAACACAGATACATAGATATCTCTTGAGATTATGCATCAGTCAGTTAGGGACCTAGTCTTATGTTTCTTTGTATTTCTAATGGTTTCTCTAGTGTAGTAGATACTTAGGATAAATATATGTACATTGATTCATTGGTGTTTTTCATCTCTTAGTGTTTCAATTCCAAGGTCATGCAGAACAGTTAATAAACTGTGGCTTATTACTAAAATTGATTTATTAAATACTAAGTAACACCTTTGCTAAATAGAATTCTTTGCAATATTTATTTGGAATACTTTTAAGTTAAAGTTAATTTTTTTGAATATCGCTTTGTTTTAATGATTATTTAATGAATTAAATTCTTACCTTTAATCAAATTAAATTTAGATGTTAATACTACTTTTTTTGTAATTAAGTTCACAATTATAACTTGGTTACTTAAGTAGCTTTGATTCTCCTCTGGTAACTTTCTCTGTAGCATGCATCAGTAAGCTCTAAATGAAATCTCATAAAATTTCCTGTTTCATTACAAAGAAATTGTAAAATCACTAGTAGATGTTATCTTTTTTGCCCCCAGAAATTGGAAATATCAAAATATCAAAAATCAAAAGTTTTTGTGGTACTTGACAAAATATATCTCCTTTTAAAATATCACATATTTATTTTCTCTTTTTTAAAAAAAACCTTACCATTGAAATATAGTGAGCATTTTGATGTAGTGAACTTGTTTCATAGCCTTGTGTATAAATATTTGCCTTCTGTTGCTTCCTATGAAAAAGGGCCACAAGTTACCTGAGACTGAGTTTGTGGGTTGGGAACTTGAGAAGAGTAGGTCAGGGTATGTGAACAGTGAGAAGCTAGCCTGATTCCAGTATTATTTCCTTTCAACACTTAGGTTTTATTAGACTCAGTTTACACATCATCTGTTATTCTTACTCAACCTACAGTAGGACTCCTGCTTTCAGGTGCCTTGCTGAAAAAATAATCACGTAAAGCGAAACACTTTAGTTCCCATCAAAATTTTGAGGTTAAGATAGCGCAAAGGGTATAAGAAGGAAATATAATTTATTTTATCTTATTTTATTTATTTTTAATGGTTTTTTTTTTTTGAGAGAGAGAGTGGAGCAGGGGAGGGACTGAGAGAAGGGGATGGAACATCTGAAGCGGGCTCTGTGCTGACAGCAGTGAGCCATTGTGGGGCACGAACTCATGAATTGCGCAATCAGGACCTGAGCCTAAGCTGAACACTTAATCAACTGAGCCACCTAGCTGCCCCAAGGAAGATACATTTGGTGGGGTGCCTGAATGCTCATTCAGTTAAGCATCTGACTCTTGGTTTCCGCTCAGATCGTGATCTCACAGTTCATAAGTTTGTGATCTCACAGTTCACGAGTTTGTGGCCCACGCTCGTAGTGCGGAGCCTGCTTGGGATTCTCTCTCTCTGCCCCTCCCCTGCTCCTGTGTGTGTGTGCACAGGCTTGCTCGCTCCCTCCCTCCCTCCCTCTCTCTCTCTCTCTCTCTCTCTCTCTCTCTCTCTCTCTTTCTCTCTCTTTCAAAGTAAATGAAACTTTTTTAAAAAAGCATAACAGTGGGGAAACTGAAAGGAAAATAGTACAAATAAAGAAGCTTTATAGCATATAGGCATTTTCATATGTATGTTTTCATATATATATAGGCATTTTTCTTTATATTCTCTATGAGCTCATATTTTGAGCAGGCATATATAATCTGCAGAGGAAAAATTAGCAGTAATATTGATGAAAGTAGTAGCAATAGTAGTCAGAATAAAATCATCAGTATAAATAGTGGGCTTTATTTTCTCCCATATGCCAGGAACTTATAAGTATACAACTTATGTATATAGTTGTACATATACAATCTGTGTGTAAAGTGACCACCCATATATTCACCATCTAAGTCAGGAAGTAGATCATGGCCAGCATCTCAGAAACTGCCCCCACTCAGTGCCATTCCCAATAAAAAATCACTTCCCTTCTCCAAAGAGGTGATAATTTCTTTGCATTTTACAGATAGTTTTACCTTCTCTGCATGCATTTCTAAGTAGTGTGTTTTTTTATTTTTTAAACATGAATGAAGTGCTATCACAAATAATTCTTTAATATTTTGCTTTTTTTAGTCAATGTTTTATTTATAAAGGTCAAGCATGTTGTATTTATAGATTATTCAGTTAATTGTTTTTTTAAAATTTTTTTTAATGTTTTATTTATTTTTAATACAGAGAGAGACAGAGCATGAGACGGGGAGGGGCAGAGAGAGAAGGAGACACAGAACTGGAAGCAGGCTTCAGGCTCTGAGCTAGCTGTTAGCACAGAGCCTGACGCGGGGCTGGAACCCACGAACGTGAGATCTGACCTGAGCCGAAGCTGGAGGCTTAACCGACTGAGCCACCCAGGCATCCCATTCAGTTAATTGTTTTATAGTATTCCATTATTCCATAGTTTTATATGGAATATAAATATAGTTTTATTTGTATGGACTAAAATTATAATTTTATATGGAATATAAATGTAGTTTATTTATATGGAATATAACTATAGTTTTTTTTTATCCATTTCACTGTTGAGAAACATTTGGATTATATTCAGGCGTTAGCTGTTATAAATCATGCTACTGTGAACACTTTTGTACTTGCATCAAGCATGCATTTCTTTTGGATATTCTTAGGAATATAATTGTTGGGTCATAACCTATCTGTATCTTGAACTTTACTGTAGGATTAAACTGTTTTCCTAATCGTATACTAAATATATTTTGGTCTTGCAGCATTCTTTACAATGTGTGGTGTTTTCAGGGATTTTACTATTTGCAGTCTGGGGAGAATGTTATGGTCTCCCATTGTATTTTTAATGTCAGTTTCCTTCATTACTAATTAGGTCAATTGCATTTTTCAGGATAAAGAGCATCCTTGTCTTATTTCTGACATCAAAGGGAAAGGTTTCATCTTTTCACTTGTGTGTTAATTTTATTTTCACAAAAACTACAGTTATTGTTGGTGGTCCCATTTTTTACATGGAAGAGCTGAGACTCAGAATATATGATTTGCTTATTGTCACCTAGTTTAGTTGGAGAATTATTGAGTCTCATTTGGAAAAAGGATTTTACTTTTTTTTTTAAGGCAGCACATATTAAACTTCATCTCTTATCTCTTCATGTGTTTAAAAGAATAAGGCTTGGTAGTTATTTATTCTAGAATACTTTTTATAAATGCACTTAACAAACTATTAAAGTATTAATAATGGTTCTCGACACATAGCAGTGATAATAAATGTTTACTTAAAAATAAGTTAATTAGAAGGAACCTTAGTACTCTAGTCCAAATCCCTTATTTTATAAAGAAGTAAACTAAATCCTAGAAGGTCCCCGAGTCACCAAGAAGTAACTTAATCAGTGTGAACAATTGTTGACAGCTCAGAGATTTGAACCAGCTTTTCTAACTTAAGTCCCGAATCATGTGTATGTCTTCTAATTTGACATATATGTCTTCAGATTTCCTTCCTGTTGTAAATTTTAGTTCTGTTTTACGTACTATATCGGTTTATAACACTGTCCGGGGTTCCTTAAAAAAAGAACTGTGTGTTCGTATGTCATCTCCTCCCATGTTATTCTGACTAGTGAGTGAATTAATAACTTTTATTGACTTGTTAGCCTCTATTAGGGACTTCTTTCTTTAAATAAGCTTCTTTTCCTTGAGCAGTCTATTTCTTTTGTTTATATTGTATTTTGTACATATTTAAATCTCAGGTTTACATTTTTTGTGGTATGTGAGTATCTCTTACTAGCAGAGTCAGCTAAAGACAAGTTTGCTTTCTTTTCTAAGAGGAGAAAGGTAAAATCTAAACATTTAATGAATCAAGTGATTAATAGAGTAGATGTTTTTGACATTTAAATAGATATCTTTTGTACTTTAGACATTCTGATAGAAAAATGTATAGGTTTAACTCTTTCTAAAATAATTCTGTCATACATTTGACATTTTCTTTTTCTTTTAAAATGTTTGAGAGAGAGAGCTACTGAGCAAGTCTGGGGGAGTAGGAGGGAGAGAGAGAGAGAGAGAGAGAGAGAGAGAGGGAGAGAGAGAGAGAGAGAAAGGACATCCCTAGAAGGCTCCACATTACTAGCACAGAACCTGACACAGGATGTAATCTCATGATTAGGAGCTCAGGACCTGAGCCAGTATTAAGATTTGGATGCTTAACCACCTGCGCCACCCAGGCGCCCCACATCTGACATATCTAATTCATTTAGTTTAAATTTATCTACTAGACTCTCTCCCAAGGAGCCAATGATCTATAAATATGTTCATGTAGATGAGAAGTAGTCTTATAATATAGGAATTTATATGAGTTCTTCCTTCAACTTAAATATTCAGATATTAATTTCTCCTTTGCAAGGTTCTAAGGTTTTTACAGTTTTTCTTCTTTAAAAGATGTTCATGTCAAAATATAGAAAATGGACAAATAGTCAATTTCTTGGTGGTGCTGGTGGGGTTAACCCCTTAATTGTAATTGCTAGTATGCTTATTTTATTGCTGATTATTACAACCCTTCATATGGGTTATTATGGGTCAAGTTATGAAACTTTGAATTGAATGGTAAAAAATCTTTAACATAGAATGAGCAAACTTTTCTATAAAGAACCAGATAGTAAATATTTTAGGCTGTAGACCATAAGGTATCTTTCACAACTACACAATTCTTTCTTTGTAATACAAAAGCCGTAAATGACGTGTTCCAATAAAACTGTACTTAAAGAAACACTCAGTTGAATTTGTTGAGAACGTTCCCTCTCTGCCTCCCCACTGACTGAGAATTAATTGCAGTGGAAGAAGCAGAGTCAGGAAGAGAGCCAGATTCAAGTCCTTGGTCTGTGGTTAACTGTCTCCTTGGCAAAGCCAGTTAACTATAGAACCTCCTGTTCTATTAATAACAAGGTTTTATAAATGATCTCTAGAGGTCCTCTTGGTAATAAATTTAGAATTATTCCATCTACTAAACACAGGGACAGATTCCTAAGATCATTTGAAAATACCCTTAAAGAGGTCTTTTAGTACTCTGCAGGGCTGGTCTTTAGTCAATGATTTCTCCATATTATATCAGACTAGTTTTTCACCCACCATAGTTCTTATCTCTTAATCAGTTGTTTTACTTTTAAAACGCAAAGTCTAATTTAGGAGGAAAGGTAGTTATTCCTAATGCAAGTTACTTTTGTACTTATATAGAACATACATATTACATATGTATATAAAATTTGGAAAAAATGGCTACTTTAAGGCATTTAGGTATTATTTCTGTTTAAATATTTATCAAGTGTTACTGCACCATTGTATTTTTTTTTTAGTTTTTATTTCAATTCCAGTTAGTTAACATACAGTGTAATATTAGTTTGAAGGGTACAGTAGACAAATGCCAGATGATTACACCATTGCTTTTATATGCAAGGGATATAGCAGTAATTCAGATTGTTTTATAAAAGAGAAGAAATTATATTTTCATGGACTTTCTTAAAGTTTCTCTCTGAGGTACTTATAATGAGAGAACACAATTATGTACCTATCTTGGAATACTTTTATGGTTTTATGAACTTAAAATTTTCTTAATGTGCAGTTTTTTAAATTTAAATTTTAGTTAACATACAGTGCAATAATGTATTGAGTAGAGTTCAGTGACTTATCAATACAATACCCAGTGCTCATCACAAGTGCCCTCCTTAATATCTGTCACCCATCTAACCTATCTCCCATCCACCCTCAGTTTCTTCTCTGTCATTGAGAGTCTCTTGTGATTTGTTTCATGTATTTTGTTTCTTAAATTCCACATATGAGTGAAATTATATGGTATTTTCCTTTCTCTGGCTGACTTATTTTCCTTAGCATAATATATTTTAGTTTCATCCACATCATTGCAAATGACAAGATTCATTCTTTCTTGTGGCTGAGAAATATTCCTTTGTATATATGTACCAGCTCTTTTTTAATCCATTCATTAGTCAATGGACATTTCTGCCCTTTCCATAGTTTCCCTGTTGTTGAGTATGTTGCTGTAAACATTGAGGTGGATATAACCCTTTGAGTCTGTATTTTTTTTTTTATCTTTTGGGTAAATACCTAATAGTGCAATTGCTGGATCATAGCATAGTTCTGTTTTTAGTTTCTTGAGGAACCTCCATACTGTTCACTAGAGTGACTGTTCCAGTTTGCTTTTCCACCAACAATGCAAGGTGATTCCTCTTCATCCACATCCTTGCCAACACCTGCTGTTTCTTGTTCTCTTTAATTGTAGCCATTCTGACAGATTTGAGGTAGTATCTCATGATGTTTTGATTTGTATTTCCCTGATGATAAGGGTTGTTGAGCATCTTTTCATGTGTCTGTTAGATAGCTGGATGTCTTCTCTAGAAAAGTGGCTACTCATGTCTTCTGCCCATCTGTTTACTAGGTTATTTGTTTTTTGGTGGTTGAGTTTGATAAGTTCTTCATAGATTTTGGATTGATATTAACCCTTTATCAGAAATGTCATTTGTAAATGTCTTCTTCCATTCTGTAGGCTCTCTTTTAGTTCTCTAGATTGTTTCCTTCCCTGTGCAGAACTTTTTATCTTGATGAAATCCCAGTAGTTCCTGTTTCCTTTTGTCTCCCTTGCCTTCTGCAACATGTCTATTAAGAAGTTGCTGCAGACGAGGTCAAAGAGATTGCTACCTGTGTTCTCCTCTAGGATTTTGATGGTTTCCTGCCTCACATTTAGGTCTTTCATCCATGTTGAATTTACTTTTGTATATGGTATAATAAAGTGGTCCAGTTTTATTCTTCTGCATGTTGATGTCCAGATTTCCCATCACCCTTTGTTGAAGAGACTTTTTTCCATTGAATATTCTTTCCTGCTTTGTCAAAGATGAGTTGACCATATAGTTATGGGTCCATTTCTGGGTCCTCTTTTCTGTTCCATTGATTCTCTATGTCTGTTTTTGTGCCAGTACCATACTGTCTTGATCACTCCAGCTTTAATATAGCTTGGAATCCAGAATCATTACGCCTCCAGTGTTTTCATTTTCAGGATTACTTTGGCTATTCGGTGTCCTTTGTGGTTCCATACAAATTTTAGGTTTTTCCTAGCTCTACAAAAAAAATGCGGGTGGTATTTTGATAGGGATTGTATTAAATGTGTAGATTGCTTTGTGTAGCATAGACATTTTAACAATTTTTGTTCTTCCAATCCATGAGCATGGAATGCTTTTCCATTTCTTTGTGTCCTCTTTAATTTCTTACATCATTATTTTATAGTTTTCAGAGTTAAAACTCTGTAGTTAATGTTATTCCTAGGTGTCTTACTGTTTTTGGTGCAGTTGCAAATGGGATCGATTACTTGATTTCTTTTTCTTTTCCTTGTTACTGCCATATAGAAATGCAACACATTTCTGCATGTTGATTTTATATCCTGTGACTTTTTTGAATTCATGTGTTAATTCTAGCAATTTTTTGGCAGAGTCTTTCAGGTTTTCTCCATAGGGTATCATGTCATCTGTAAGTAGTAAAAGTTTGACTTCTTCCTTAACAGTTTGAATGACTTTTATTTCTTTTTGTTTGATTGCTGAGGCTAAGACTTCCAGTTCTGTATTAAAAGGTTATGGTGAGAGTGGACACCCTTCTATTGTTCCTGACCATACTGAGAAGGCTCTCAGTTTTGCCCCATTGAGGATGATATTAGTTGTGGGTCTTTCATATATGGCCTTCATAATGTTGAGGTATGATGGTGAGGTGTGTTCCATCTATTCCTGCTTTGTTGAGGGTTTTTATCCAGAATGGATACTGTATTTTGTCAGATGCTTTTCCTGAATCTGTTGAGTGGATCATTTGGTTCTTATCCTTTCTTTTATTAATGTGGTGAATCACGTTGATTGATTTGTGAATATTGAACCAGACCTACAGCCCAGAAATAAATACCACTTGATCATGGTGAATAAGTCTTTTGCTGTCCTGTTAAGTTTGATTTGCTAGTATTTTGTTGAGAATTTTTGCATCCATGTTCATCAGGGATATTGGTCTGTAATCCTCGTTTTTAGTGGGGTCTGGTTTTGAACTCAAAACTGGCTGGCTTTGTAGAATGAGTTTGGAAGTTTTCTTCTATTACTATTTTTTGGAACCGTTTGAGAAGAATATGTATTAACTCTTCTTTAAATGTCTTGTAGAATTATCCTGGGACTCCATCTGGCCCAAGACTTGATTTTTGAGAGATATTTGATTCCTGGTTATTTTAATTTTTTTATTTTTTTGCTGGTTATGAGTCTTTTATTAAAAATATTTTATTTCTATTTTATTCATTTATTTTATTTAATTTATCTAATTTTATTTTAGTTGGAGAGTACAAGTTGGGGAGAGGATTAAATGGAATGAGAAGAGAGAGTCAGTCAGTCTTAAGCAGGCTCCACGTGGGGCTTATTCCCATGACCCTGGGATCATGACCTGAGCTGAAATCAGGAGTTAGACACTCAGTTGACTGAGCCACTCAGGCACCACTATTTCTTTATTAAGTACAGTATTACCTATTCAGTAGGAAAAAAATATGCAAATAAGCAAAACATTTAAAAAACATGTAATGTCTCATAGACCTTCTAAGGATGACTATTGTAAACAATTTGCATGATAATATTTTTTAATGTTCATTTATTTTTGAGAGAAGGAGAGAGAGAGAGAGTGAGATCAAGTAGGAGAGGCAGAGAGAGAGGCGGACAGGATTGGAAGCATGCTTAGGGCTGACAGCAGAGAACCTGACGTGGGGCTTGAACTCATGAACTGCAAGATCATGACCTGAGCCATCCTGGCACCCCCAATTTGTGTTATAATTTTCTATGCTTGTGTGCATATTTGTGTATGTACTTACTGGTATATCCCTTGGAGGGGGCTTTAGTTTAAAAGAGATTATTGACAATGGCATGTGGTCCCCAAAGTATGTGTTATATAATTTTTTTAAATGTGAGACTTAAAAAGTATTTCTTATGAAGATATTTGCCGCTGGCTTCTTGAAAGTCATGAAAGAAAAATCAGTTCACAAAATTTATCAATGTAGAATAAAAAAATCCCGGGAAGGAAAGTTCTCTTGAGAAGCAGTAATATTATGGGAAAGAGAGGTCTCCTTCTTTTGATAATACTATCATTAAAAAGTTTATCTCAAGATCTGAAAAGTATTTAACTCTTAAGAAGATAATATAAATGAATATTGATTTCTTAAATTAGTTGGTAAAGGAACACACCAGCAAAGTTGCTTTTTTGGACCACATCTTTTATGTTGCTAAAACTTAAAAGTATATTTTTACTTGCTAAATATAAGTGATTTAATCTTTCAATATATGCAAAAAAGATAATTGCAAAATCTGCTGAACTTGAAATTTCAGTACAACCATGTAAAAGTAAGCAGCAGTTGTAAATCATATAAACTGTTCTTAGTAAAAAATTAAAGTTAAATTAAGTGGCTCATTGCCAGATGCTATACTATATTGATAAGTTTTATTTTTTAGCAATCTGATGGAGACATTGACAGCCACCAAGCACTCAAAAGTAATTAAGGCTAAATGTGATACATGAGTGCATTTGAGAATAAGATATTTCCAATAATTAATGCTTTTATAGAAATCACAGAAACATATAGTCTAGGTGAATAAGCATAGCAGATGTCTCACAAAGCATTTTTATAAGTGGGTTTGGAAGAGTCCTTATATTTTCCACAAATTATTTTATTCGCTGCTTAAGGCTCAACCTTAAAGAGTAGTTTGATAGTAATATTTTGTTTTTAGATTTAAAAAACAGTAATAGGTGCAATATCACTGCACATTAGGCTTAGAAAGCATTTTAGTGCAGTTTCTGTTACCTAAGTTTTACTAAGGTATAGATTGCTAGTTGCTATTGAGAACTTCCTATCTTTCTTTAATTATTAAGTACCTTTTAAAAAATTAATAATTTTTCATTGAAAAAGAAAAGTCACAGTGCTGTGCCTAAGTAAAAAGATCATATGTCCTGTGTAATAAATTTATAGTCACTATTATTTAACCAAGAGATAGGATAGATAAAAAAATTTAGTGGATTTTTAATAGCCTCTCCCTTTTTCTTCCCTATAGTATCCATACCATATATATATATTTTTTAAAATATTTATTTTTGGGAGACAGAGTGCAAACAGGGGAGGGCCCAAGAGAGAGGGAGACACAGAATTTGAAACAGGCTCCAGGTTCCGAGCTGTCAGCACAGAGCCCGACATGGGCTTGAGCCAAAGAAGCACAGGATCATGACCTGGGCCGAAGTTGGAAGCTTAACTGACTGAGCCACCCAGGTGTCCCCATACCATATATATTTTTAATAAGTTAAAAAACATGCATAAGGAAAACAAAAAAATAACCATCACCACATATCTGACTACTTAGAAAAAATTATCACTAACATTTTGATGTTTATCCTCCTTGATTGTTTTCCATGGAAATATGTATATCTACTTGGGATCATACTGTACATATTATTTTATAATCTACTGTCTTCCTCTGTCATTTAACAGTGTCTTGTTAAATCTTGAATATCCCTTCTTCTTGATATATATATTTTTAAATCTTTAATAACATTCCATTGAATGGATATATGGTAATTCCTCTGAGTACAGTAAGTTTCTTTTAAAAATGTATCTCTTAAGGTGGGACGTCTGAGTGGCTCAGTCCGTTAAGCATCTGACTTCATCTCAGGTCATTATCTCAGGGTTTGTGAGTTCAAGCCCTGTGTCAGGTTCTGTACTGACAGCTCAGAGCTCAGAGCTCATTTTGGAATTCGTGCCTCCCTTTCTCTCTGCTCCTACCCTGCTCATGCTCTGTCTCTCTATCTCTCTCCTTCAGAAATAAATAATAATTCTAAAGAAAAATGTATCTCTTGAGTAATGAAAATATGTATATATAACCAGTGTACACCTATATGATAACTTCTTAGGATCAAATTTTAAAACTGGACTTGCTATATCAAGGAATATGGACTTTTAAAAAGTCTTTTGAAAAATATTAACAAACCCCTTGAAAACAAAGTTGGAAGAACCTAGAGTAGGTTAGAAGACTTTAATTTGATTCTTAGTTCTGCTATTATCTAAATATCTGAACATTCTGAAGTTAGTCTCCTCAAAAATATATCTATCAATTCAGTGGGCATTTTATTTTACTTTTTAAAGTTTTTTAATGTTTTTATTTATTTTTGAGAGACAGAGAGAGACCATAAGCAGGGGAGGGGCAAGGCAAAGAGAGACAGAAAGGGAGACACAGAATCCAAAGCAGGCTCTAGGCTCTGAGCTGTCACCACAGAGCCCGACATGGGGCTCGAACCCATGAGCTGTGAGATCATAACCTGTGCTGAAGTTGGACGCTTAACCAACTGAACCACCCAAGCATCCCAATTCACTGGGTGTTTTAGTGTCTACCACATACTAAAAACTATTTTAGGAACTAGAGATAGAGTGGTAAGGGATGTCCTGGTGTCTTACAGAATTGTCCTAACAATCCAGAATGTCTTCAGACATTGCTGGATGTCCCCTCAGGACAAAATTCTCCTCCTCTCAGAATCACTAATTCACATTGTGAATCCATGAAACTGGATCTTGATGCCATTTGTCATCTTCTAGAATATTATTTTTATAGTAGTTACAAATATTTGTCTAGCACAAGATCTAAACTTTTGTAATGCCCTGGATATGGTAATGCATACTTCCTGGTATACTTTTTTTCTTTTAATTAAAAACTACTTTTATAAGTGCATAAAAACTCCCAAGATTATTTCTTTACATTAATATTTTTCTTCTTTACCTTATTCGTTTTTAAACATTTCTAGTTTGTAGGCTTAAAAAAATTTTTTTTTAATGTTTATTTTGAATCACTTCTCGACCTTTTGGGTAAGATCAAGTGTAATGTTTATTTTTGAGAGGGAGAGAGAGAGAGAGTGCAAGTAGGGGAGGGTAAAGAGAGAGGGAGACACAGAATTTGAAGTTGGCTCCAGGCTTCAAGCTGTCAGCACAGAGCCCAACATAGAGCTTGAACTCACAAACCATGATACCAACCTGAGCCGGTCAGACACTCAACCAACTGAGCCAGCCAGGTGCCCCTTCTTTGCCTTATTTATCCCTTAATTCATCTGGTGGCATTTGACTTTAAACAATATAGTCTGACTAGAAAGTAAAAAATATGCAATAATGAAGGCACAAGGTATTTCTCCACTCACATGGGAGGCACTCGTGTACTAATTTTTAAAGGGTATCCACTTATATACAGTAAAGGAACCCCTGGCCTTGGGGTTTCCAGCTCTCCCTGCTTCGTAGCCTGTCAAAAAATGGCTGTTCTATATACACATTTCTTTTAGAGTTCATTCTTGCCTTGATTTATGGCTCCCATTATTATTATTATTATTATTATTATTATTATTATTATTATATTTAATACTATTAGCTGTGGATCTAGAGGAATAGGTACTCCCTTTTTTCTTTTTCTTTCTTTCTTTTTTTTTTGGAGAGGTATTACTCCACAAATGTATTCTGAGTGGTTTTTATATGTAGATGACAAAACAAGTCTTATCATTTCATAGTTACTACATGGTATGAAAATCCTTAGGATCTGATGAGGACATTGGTAGCAGTGAATATTGATAACCTTATAGAGATGACTATGCAGTCTTTGTTTTCCCCATTTGTACCCAGTGTTCTCCAGACCTTGCATCATTTGAAACTTTACCTTTTAGCTTCATAGGCTGTACAGCTTTGATCAGATATCATTAGAACCTTGAGGTATGCACTGTATTTTACATCCTGTTTCTTCATTTCACCTGAATTCCTGTTCTCTGAGCATGCCATTGACTTCTTAATCCCACCCACACCCAGCCCCCTCCTGTCTTATAAAGCATGACAGCCAGGTGGGAGTTCTTTTCCGGCTACTCTGATATTTTGTGTGATTTAAGTGTAAGGTTGATAAAAGTAATCTTACAATGGATTTGGGGTGACAGTTTGGTTACTTTCAAGTATATCAAATGCTACCACTATTTTGCATCCAGATACTGAGATTTAGAAAGATACCTTGAAAAATTTTGGAAGTATTTGGATTGAAGGTAGCAACTACCACTAGGATATCTACAGTGTTTAGTCACACTGAAAGGTTGGAAGAAATATAAAAATGATGAAAACTGAGCTTACCATCAAGAATCTTAAAATTCAGAAAGAGCAAGTGATTGAAATGGGAACGATATGAAAAATAACATTAACAAATGGCTGATACAGTACAACAGGAGAGGTGTAGAGTTACAGAAGTGAGAAATAACATGTTGGAATTAGTAGGAAAGTTTTCATGGTAGTGGTTACATTTGACATGAGCTTTGGGAGATTGTTAGGAAAGAGGAGGAAAGGGTAATAAGCCACGGGAATAGCATGACAAATGACAAATTGTAAGGCATATTTTGGCAATAAATAATCTGGTTTAAGTAGACTATAGGACAATAATGGGGTATAAGACAAAGATAATATTGAGAAAACCGTATGTTTCTTGATAAACAGTGTATCACTTCTGATTTTGAATACAGAACTATATGATTTTAGCAATTATTTAATAAGATGATATCCTGGCTGCAGAATGTATGATGTACTGAAGGAAGGAGTAGCAATGAACTATAGTCCAAGCCAGAGATTATTGAGGTTTGAATGTAGAGTGCTACCTTTATAAAAGTAGACTAGCCTGCATCATTTCATCCATATATATTTCATTATATATCTCTAAAAGGTAAAGTTTCTTTAAAAAAAAAAACCACATCAACTGCCATCACATATACTAAAAGAGTCGTTCCCTGTTACTCACTAAATACCTTATAGTGTTCAGATTTCTAATTATCTCCTATAAGTCATGAGTTTTTTTCTCCGTTTGCTAGTTTGTATCAAAGTGCAGATCAAGTTGGTATCAAGCTTTTTAAACTGGTAATTCTTTCTTCACCTCTTCTTTTTCCTTGTAATTTACTTACTGTGGGGGAAAAGGGTGTCTTTTTCTTTTCAACAATATGAATTTTGCTGATTTGCATTTCCATAGTTCTTTTGGCCTTTGTATTTCCTATAATTAGGTAGTTGGATGCCCATCTGATTTTTTAAGATTTATAATCATTTTTCCATCAGGAAATAATATCTGGCTGTTTCTCCTCTTGAGATGTTAGCCCATTTACTTTTACTACCTACTTCCAGGAATTTATTAGGGGCTGCAAAATGGTGATATTCTAATTCTGTTAGTTCTTTTTCATTTAGCAATTGAAATACTTCTAGTTTTGGTTACCTGGTCATATAATTCATATAGGAAAGGCAGCTTCATCCTTTCCCTTAATCTAACAGTTTTCAAAATAATGAGTTGACTCATTAGCATCCTTCAGTTATGTACAAGTAGGTTTTCTTTTTTTAGTCTCATTATGTATTCATTAATTAAATGTATAGAGTGTGGTCTATCCTGAAGTTATTATCCTTTGATAATAAGGCTCCTGAGCCTTTTGTGTGTGTGTGTGTGTGTGTGTGTGTGTGTGTGATGCTACTGTAAGTAGTATGATATTTTCCTTGGTATTTGGTATGATAATTGTTTTAAACTTATCGTGTACATTGCCTGCCCCAGACCTATAATCAGCCATTTTCCTAGGGAGCCCTGGTTCCCTTTAGTGGAGAAGGGTATTTAATTACCACAGTGTAGGTCCTAGAAGTGTTCATTGTCAGTCTTTGTGTGTGTGTGTGTGTGAGTGTGTGTGTGTGTGTGTGTGTGTATACATATAGTTTCTCAAATTTAAATTGCTTACTCTCTCCACTTGTCATTTTATAGAAAAAAAAAGTTGTGACTAGAGATAGCAAATGAAGAACAGATTGTGGATTTGAATTTAGAACTCCATAGTTTACTGTTTTCTTAGTTAAAAACATAATGGGTCCCCAAACTGAGTAGCCAACAATGACTTTGTTAGATTTGTGACCTGTTGCTTAAGAACCGTAGGCAGCAGGTATTTATTTACATTACCATTTCTCCAGTATTTTCACTTTTCTCCCTTTGTAAATTGTATTTTTAAATATGCTAGTACATTAAAAATTGATAGGGTATACTCAAATCTTGTTTGTAATGAAAGCCTATTTCTGTGGTTTTTATTTTATGCTGTTTTGCCACAAACAAACGTATTTGCAAACAAAACAGTACTCAGGAACTTGTTATAAATAGAGATTTCTTTCAGCAATTGGCATCCAGGAGATATGCTTGGTTTAGGACGTTGACTTAGAGGTTTGTTTATCAGACCTGCTTTCCCCAGTTTTCTCTTTCTTCCTGGCTTCCTAATCCTCATTCTTTAAGAGGAAGAAGAAAAGCTGGGCTGGAGAACACGATCTGTGGTAGTGGAAGTGTATCCCCAAAGAATCTTGGCATTCTTCAAACTGTGTTGGAATGTTTACTACTGACGTATAATACATGATAGTCTTTTTATTTCCAGTTTGTGGAAAAACCATGCTAATAACATTTTCCAATTACAAATTTTTTTACCATGCTATTTTTTTAAATAATAGTTTTATTGAGATATAATTTATATATTCACCTATTCATATGTACAATTAAGTGGTTTCTACTATATTTTTAGAGTTGCACAGCCATAATTGTTCTCCAATTTTAGAACACCTTCATCACCCCCAAAACATCCCTTAGGTATTAGCAGTCACCCATGGCAACCACTAATCTTTCTGTCTCTATGGATTTCTATTATAGATATTTTACATAAATGGTATCTTACAGCTTATGGTATTTTGTGTCTGGCTTCTCTTTTTAGCATCTTGTTTTTAATGTCATAGCATGTGACAGTAGTCTATTTTCTTGCAGTATATTTTGTGGTTGTAATTATGGAGCAGAGAAGCAGTTTTTTTCATCAACAAAATTGTGAGCTGAGGTTTAAAAAATATCATGTTTTAATGATGCAAGAGTAGGAAGAACCAGAAGTAGCCATTTATTAGGGAGACATTTGAAATCTGGATTCAGAATTTACAAGGCCCGTAAATTCCATGTCCATACATGTTTCATTCAAAGAATATTTCCCATTTAAGGCCTATATACTGTCAAAACCAGAAACATGTGGACTGTATTTCAGTTTGTACTGAAATTTTTAACGTAGCTTTCTATTCTTTCTTTATATTTCTCTAAAGAAAGCATAAAATGACTTGAAAATATAAAAAAAAAATTATATGAGTTGCTTAGACCTAGATGGTAAGTGATGGGAACTGTTTATCCTTAAAAAACTGATAATTAAATTGATTGCTAAATGGAAGTATCTGTGATACAATTTTCATTGGGACAGAATATGTTGACACCTGTCAGAATAATAGTAATATTTGTAAAATTTTGAAATAGGGCACCACATAATTATTTCTTAAAACTTAATAAGAAAGGGACATTCTGCTGAGTTGGCATTAATATGCCTCTACTTAGGATCATTTTACAAAGACTTTTCTTAGCTCCTGGTTTCAGGCATTGGACTGGTTTCAAAAACCCCTGTTGTTCTGTATTTCCTACCCAGAGGGCTGTATATAGGCCAGTGACTTCAGTTGTCCTTCTGGTTTGCCTTTACATTTGATTTCTGTCCCAGGAAAAGATGTTCACCTCAATCCTGAGCCTGACCAATCTGTGGGTTTTCCCACATAATACTTTTTCATGTGTTTGAAGCTGAAGAGATGTGATTAATGATGAAATTCTGGAGCCGTGTTAGCTGTAGAATGTTATACGTGAAAACAAACTTAAGAATGTCTTCCTTTGATTAAGTAAATGTGACACACTAAGATATATACTGAATCGTCATTTACCATAGGCAAGCAGTATCTATTGGATATATCAGTAGGAAGAAAAAAAGGATATATCAACAGAGATATTGTTTATAGATTTTCATATCATGTTTCTATACAGTAAGATGTAGAGAAAGAAGGGAGAAAAAACTATTTGATTTGATGGTGACAGGTATCGTATGTCTTGGTACAGAGACTAGAGACAGATTGTGAAACTATGTATTATCCAAGGTAATTTTGAGCCAGTGAGAGAACTTCTGTCTAGTTCAGTGTGTGTTTGTGTGTGTGTGTGTATGTGTGTATGTTTCCCTTTCAGATGTATATTCCATTTAGATACCTATATATGGATATACATTTATGTTTCCCCTTTTAATTTTAAAGAGTTTACTTTTTTATAAATAGGCATTATTTAGAAGCCTTTTTTTACCACTATAGAAGAATTCTTAAATAAGCAGTTAAATTTCTAAGCTCTTCTACTTTTTATTTATTTTTTTTCCCATAATATTTTGTCAAATTGTTTTCCATATAACACCCAGTGCTCTTCCCCTTAAGTGCCCTCCACCATCACCACCACCTCTTATACCCCCTCCCCCTTCCCCTTCAACTCTCAGTTCATTTTCAGCATTCAATAGTCTCTCAAGTTTGGCATCCCTCTCTCTCCCCAACTCTCTCTCCCTCCTGCTCTCCCCCTGATTCTCCATTAGGTCTCTCCTGTTTTCCTGCTAGACCTATGAGTGCAAACATATGGTTTCTGACCTTCTCTGCCTGTCTTACTTCGCTCAGCAGGACACCCTCAAGGTCCATCCACTTTCCTACAAAAGGCCACATGTCATTCCCTCTCATTGCCATGTAGTACTCCATCGTGAATATATACCACATCTTCTTGATCCATTCATCAGGTGATGGACATTTCGGCTCCTTCCATGTTTTGGCTATTGTTGACATTGCTGCTATGAACATTGGGGTACATGTGCTCCTATGCATCAGCATTTCTGTCTCTCTTGGGTAAATCCCCAGCAATGCTATTGCTGGGTCATAAGGGAG
>NC_043706.1:61521354-61522599 GCF_006229205.1 Suricata suricatta
AAATTCAAGAGGCACAAAGAACCCCCTTAAGACGTAACTTGAATCGGCCTTCAGCACAACATATCATAGTGAAACTGGCAAAATATAAAGATAAAGAGAGAATTCTGAAAGCAGCTAGGGAGAAAAGGGCCGTCACATACAAAGGGAAACCTATCAGAGTGGTTACAGACCTATCAAACGAAACCTGGCAGGCCAGGAAGGAATGGCAGGAAATCTTCAATGTGATGAGCAGAAAAAACATGCAGCCAAGAATCCTCTACCCAGCAAGCCTGTCTTTCAAAATAGAAGGAGAGATAAAGGTTTTCCCAAATAAACAATAATTGAGAGAATTCATGACCACCAACCAGCCCTACAGGAAATCCTAAGAGGGACTCTATGAGGGAAAGATCGCAAAGAATACAAGGTGCCAGAGACACCACTATAAACATGAATCCTAGGGAGAACACAATGACTCTAAACACACATTTGTCAATAATAACATGGAATATAAATGGACTGAATGCTCCAACCAATGGACACAGGGTAGCAGAATGGATAAAAAAACAAAACCCATCTATTTGCTGTCTACAGGAGATGTATTTTCAACCAGAAGACACCTTCAGGTTGAAAGTAAAGGGATGAAGAAATATCTATCATGCAATTGGAAGCCAAAAGAAAGCTGGAGTAGCCATACTAATATCAGACAAACTGGATTTTAAAGTAAAGGCAGTAACAAGAGATGAAGAAGGACATTATATAATAATTACAGGATCTCTCCATCAGGAAGAGCTAACAATTATAAACATCTATGTGCCAAATGCAGGAGCACCCAAATACATAAAACAATCACATTGATAAGAAACAATCTTATTGATAAGAATGTGCTAATTGCAGGGGACTTTTATACTCCACTGACAGCAATGGATATATCAACCAGACAGAAAATCACTAAGGAAACAATGGACCTGAACGACACATTGGAACAGATGGAACTGATAGATATATTTAGAACTCTACATCCTAAAGATAGGAAATTCACCTTCTTTTTGAGAGCACATGGCACATTCTCCAAGATAGACCACATACTGGGACATAAAGCAGCCCTCCATAAGTATAAACAAATAGAGATCATACCATGCACACTTTCAGATCACAATGCTATGAAACTTGAAATGAACCACAGGAAAAAGTCTGGAAAACTTCCAAAAATGTGGAGGTTAAAAACCACCCTATTAAAGAATGATTGCGTTAATCAGGCAATTAGAG
>NC_043706.1:61522699-61619454 GCF_006229205.1 Suricata suricatta
CCCTTCAGGCCCTTTCTCTCTGTCTTCCTCTTCAGGAATTCCTATGAGCTGGATGTTGTTCCATTTGATTGTATCACTCAGATCTCGAATTCTCCTTTCCTGCTCCTGGATTAATTTCTCTCTCTTTTTTTCATCTTCCTCTTTTGCTAGAACTATATCTTCTAATTCACCTATTCTTCTCTCTGCCTCTTCAATCCTTGAGGTGGCTGCCTCCAGTTTGTTATTCACCTCACCTATAGCCTTTTTTAACTCATCAGTTGATTCTTTGATGCTTTTCTCAACCCTGGTGATTAATCTTATGACAAGCTTTTTAAATTCTTGATCTGATATGTTGTCTAGATCTGCCTTGTGCAGTTCTGTGGCTGTGACTCCCTCCTGGAAGTTCTTCAGGGCAGAGTTTCATCGTTTTGTCATTTTTGCTAGTTTTCTGTCTCTTGTCACCTTTAGAAAGCTCGTTGTGCTCTGCGCACCTATTAATATTTCTCTGTTAAAGGAGGCTTATTGACTATCCAGGGCCTGCCGTTTCAGGAAATATTCCCTTAATGATGTCTCTCCGTTTCTCTTGTTGTGCCTGTGAGTATTTTATTTCCCTTCTCTGTAATATTTGGGACTCGCCTTTTTGCACACTTTGGCTTGTTTCTTGGTATAGTCCTAAGAAGGAAAACAGACTGACAAACACAGAGGGAACAGAAGCACACATACACACAGACAAATCAATCAAAGAAACACATTACAGGGGGGAAAGAAAAGAAAGAAAATGGGAGGGAAAGAGACGAAAAGAAGAGAAGAAGAGAAAATAAAAAGAAAAGAGAAAGAGGAAAAGAAAAAAAAATATATAAAGGGGTTCGGAGACAACAAAGGACAGTAGACTGTTTAAAAGTGTATGACCAGTTTAGGGGAGAGGTAAGGATGAGATACAGGAGAATATATCTGGCTTGCAATAAGGTGAGAAAGTAAGGGAGAAAGGAGAAAGGAAAATAAGGAGTAAAATTTAAAAGAATTGAGTAAAGAAAAAGGAAAAAGAGATAATAATGACAAGTACGAAGCAAGTGAAGAAAAAAAAATTTTTTTTATATTAAAAAAAATAACAGCAGCAGCTCCCCCTGGTAGATGGGCGTGGTTTGATGTTGTAGGTCTTGGAGCCTGTTCTCAGAGGCTCCGCCCCTGCCTGAGGGGAAATGAGCAGCAGGAGGTGAAGTGCGCACCTTCACAGACTCAATTGCGGAGTCCCCACCCCTAGCCAGGATCCTGTTTGCTTGGGGGAAAGGAAAAAAAAAAAAAACCTGAGTCTCTCTTGGTTTCTGATAGCTGTTGCTCAAGGCGCTGTGCGCTGCTGGAGCTGAGCTGGGAGCTCCTGCAGTCTAAGTGCGCGCCCAGGCCTCCACCTGCCTTGGACTCCTTGTCAGGGTCATGTAGGTATGGGCCCTATTTTTTCCTGTGGGCACCCGGGATTCGCACAGTCTGTGCGGGGGCGAGGTGCGCTGTGGAAATGCGGTCCGTGGTCCTGTTCCCAAAACCAAGTTTGAATTGCTCACCCCTGGCGCAGCAGCCCCGGCCGCTTCTAGCCTGGAAGTCCGCTCCCCTGGCGTAGCTGCGCTCCGGCCGCTTTTCGCTGGGAAGTCTGCTCCCCTGTCTCTTCCCTTTGTCTCCTGGGCTCCGTGCGCTTCCCCCAGGTTGGGCTGGGGATCTTGTCTCCCCTGCCCGTCCTGGCCTGGCCTGTTCTGTTTTCAGATCTCCACCATTCGCTCTCACTCACTCAGGTATCCTTGAGGTTCTATTCTTTCTGGAGTCCGTATTTTCTCCTTCCGCTCTCGCAGATGAGAGTAATATCCATCTTGGTTCGATAAATGGGGCAGACAGAGTTTACAGAGCTCTCTTCCTCTCCGCCATCTTGGCTCCTCCCCTTAAATATTTGGTCAGTTGAAATGGAACCTTCTTCTTTTTATTTGTTTTTAATGTTTATTTTTGAGAGAGACAGAGAGAGACAGACACAGAGCATGAGTGGGGGAGGGGCAGAGAGAGGAAGAAACAGAATCCTAAGCAGGCTCCAGGCTCTGAGCTGTCACCACAGAGCCCAGCATGGGGCTCGAACCTACAAACTGTGGGATCACGACCTGAGCAGAAGTCGGATGCCTAACCGAATGAGCCATCCAGGCACCCCACGTAGATCTTAAGTTTATAGCTTAAGTTTCTTGTACATGCCTTGTACATGCATTTTGGTAAACATATACACATAGCTTATTGGATGTATATCTGAGAGTGGAAATACTGGATCATTGGGCATATATATGTCTAGTTTAAAAAGTTCTCCAAAGTGATTGTATCAATTTATATTATCTTCAGCATTGTGTAATAGTTACATTGCTTTGCATTCTTCACAACATTTGGTATTGTCATTTAAAACAAATGTGATAGATACAGAAACTAGTATTTTTATTATTGGTGCTAATTAAGTATATATAATGACCTGGCAGTTGAGAGGTTATCTTTAAATTAGTAAATAATATAACTAGGTTGAGACAGTTATGTCTACTACTACATTTGCTCTCTTCTTACTGTTTTACCTAGTTAGGAAAAGAAAGAATTGAGGAGTGAAAATAAGAATCATTGTCTTACAGAAAGCAGTAACAAGATGGTAGTGACCTTATTTTGTTAGTTAAATAACTGTAGACTAAAATGCCTTCAAGCCTAAAAGAAAAAGGAACCAGCTGAAGTTATAATAGCTTTTTAATACTTACTTATTATTAAAGTAACTGTGATGATAAGGAGTGTATAACTTGTTGCAGAAAACCATATTTTAGGTTCTATTACAGGCTTATAGTAAATTGGAAACATCTTTTTCCTTCATGGAATTTCTAAAATATTTGTGCAGTCATTTAAAGTTTTATTGCAAGTGAGGCAATAAAAAGGGAAGAAATCCAATTACTTTATGTGCAAAGCTTTCATTTCCTATTTAATGAAAGGAAGAAAGACTTTTGTTCAGTAAGCATGCAAGCTTTAAAGTCCCTCACAGTAAATTAGAAATTTCCTTAAATAGATGATAAGAAAAATATTTCCTCAGTAAATGCTTTGATAAAAGGTAGTTTCACCAAGTTAAAAACTTTACTTAACAATGTTGGAGCCAAGGTGAAAGGGTCAACAATTGGATTTGGTCATGAAGTAATAAAAATAGAAAATTCTTACTTGATATTTAACCATAACAGGCATTGTTTTAAGGCCTTTATACATATATTATTTCATGGGCTTCACTACAGCTCCATGAGATTGATACTATTACTATCCTCTTTTAGTGCTGAGAACCTGAAAGACCTAGTAATTAATTTATGGTCACACAGCTATTAAGTAGCCAAGCCAGTATTTGAATCTGAGTATTCTGCCATAAAATATGTACTCTTAATCAGTATGCCTTAATCAATATGTACTCTTTTTTTTAAATTTTTTTATGTCTTTATTTTGAGAGAGACATAGAGCAAGCTGAGAGGGGGGGTGCAGAGAAAGAGAGACATCTGAAGCAGGTTCCAGACCCTGCGCTGTCAGCACAGAGCCTGACGCAGGGTTCGAACCCACGGACTGTGAGATCATGACCTGAGCCGAAGTCGGACACCCAACCGACTGAGCCACCCAGGCCCCTCAATACGTACTCTTAACCAGTATGATCTATTATGGTATATTAGTATTATAGCTAAAAGTTCAGATAGAAAGAAGGGAGATAGGCCAGGGGTTAAGTAAGTGCCTACTAAGCACCAAGCATTGTGTTGAGCATTTTATGTATGCTAATTAATTCTCTTAGGGCAGTAGCCCTAGGCAGCTTTAATATAGTCATCATACAAAACAGAAACGTAAGATTCAGAGAGTGAAATTTACCCATGGTCCCATATCTCATAATGTGTAGAACAGATCTTTCTAAAAAGGAGGCCACTGATAGGAGTTCATTATCTTCACATGAATGTCTGCTATGGATTAATTTAAACAGCTGCTAATATCTATTGGGGAGTAGCAAGCTATTTATATCTTTAGCACAAAATATCTAACATGAGTATTCCTGAAGTGAGTCAACACACCATCTACTCTAAATAATGGCAGCATGGTATTCTAAAAAGATGGACTTTGGAGTCAGAAGGACCTTAGTGTTTATGATTAAAGTTTAATTTTAAAATGGTAATTCAAAGTCATAATTTTTTTTGAGAGGGGGTGTAAGTGAGCAATGGGCAGAGAGAGAGGGAGAGAGAAAATCCCATGAGGGACAGAGAGAGAGAGAGAGAGGAGTGGGGCTCACCTGCAGATGGGTTTGTGCTCACCTGAAGCAGAGCTCGAGTTCACCCGACTCAGGGCTCAAGCTCACAGGATGTGGGGCTTAAACCCACGAACTGTGAGATCATGACCTGAGCCAAAGTCTGTTGCTTAACCAACTGAGCCACCCAGGTGCCCCAAAGTCATAATTTATAAGCATTTTTGAATGGGCCACTCATCTACCTATTCCTCAGGAAACACCCAGATTATTCAACAAATGTATTAATTGATTGATGTGACAGACACTGTAATAGGCTCTTGGTATATAGCATTGAACAAATTAAACATAAATCCCTACCTGTTGGAGCTTATAGTCCAGGCATGTTTATTTACTTGTGATTTGCTCTTGGGAAATTGTGATCTTGTATCCTTGCTCTCCATTTGGCAACCTAATAGGTTAGGGGTCTGTGTACCTGATAGAGTTCATTTCTAAGAGCCTCTAGGAACAAAGTTATTAGGTCCCATCTGCACTAGCTTTCTCTAGAACCATCAGTCTTCTGTATCTTTGCATGGGTGTTCTTGGTTGAATATGCATTTATTGAGCATCTTTTATGTGATAAGTCCTGTTCTAGCATTGGGTATGCAAAGGTGACATTGGGAAAAAATATGTATCCTCTGGGAGCTTATAGTTTGGGAGAAAGACAGAGGGAGAAAGAGAAACCCTTTGTTTCCTATGTGTGGTTCCACTCCAAACCCTCCCTCTGTTCTTTTCCTCCATACAAACTAGTCAGAACCTACAAGTTGGAGTATAAGGCTTTGTTGTGTTAAGTTCCTTAACCTTACTCATTCCCTTTTTTAGGCCCATGGTGATCCCTCAAGTATTCATTGAAGGGAGAAAAGAAAGAAGGTATATTTCCAGATATATGCATA
This sequence comes from Suricata suricatta, assembly GCF_006229205.1. Classification (NCBI taxonomy): domain Eukaryota; kingdom Metazoa; phylum Chordata; class Mammalia; order Carnivora; family Herpestidae; genus Suricata; species Suricata suricatta. The sequence goes on from NC_043706.1 coordinate 61,527,860, forward strand.
TTTTGTTTTCTGGTTCATGTGGTTCTAGTTGACCTTTCAATCATATTTTCAGATCTTCTCCCTTTTCTGGTGTTTTGACATGCACACTAGTATGTAGGAAGTCCTCACTGAAAAATTTTCACTCTCTAGTCACTGCAGTTGAGTCATAATATGTGAAGATCTCAGATAGATGATGTTGGAAAACTACTTTAATTACATTAAAGCCACTATCAAATGAGAATTTGATAGAGGTAATCTGGTTAACAAAGGAGAAAATTGCTCAAGATGTGCCTCAAAATAGAATTATTTAAAAAGTCATCCTGACTTCACAAATTCCACAGTCTCATTCTACTCACTTCCTTGTGACCTCCCCTTCTTCCCGTAGTGTTACTCTTGTACCTAAATCAAGTACTGTTCAATCCAACTATTGTCCCATTCCATGCCCTCCATTGAGCAGAAATTCTAACTGCTGACTGGTTTCGGTTCCTGGCTACAAATCTTAAAAGGGCATTGAATGCTGCCTTGCAGTTCAATTACTCTGTCCTTTTTCCTAGTATATTTGCTTTCTAGTTTTCCAGAGTTTTTCATGCTTTCTTTTCTCTGTAAACATAATACACAGTCCATTTCAGTAATGTTTTTGTTTCATGTTTGATCAAGAAAATAGCAGTCATACAGGAACGTCCTCATTTTCTCACCACTGAAATAGCTTGCATCTGTGCCCTGCCTTTTCTGAAATGAACAGGTCCTGCCTCTGTGGGAGATCAGCTCCTCCAACTGCTATCTAGATATTTTACCTTACAACTTCATTTTTTATTTACCCTCCTCCCTGCTTCCTTGGTTTTTCCCTTTTTACTGTATCTTCTTATCTCCGATTATCACTGGAGTGGCCTCTATCTACCACTGTTTTTGAAAGGGTCATCTTTGGTATTTGTTTACATTTTCTTACTCAAGATTTTCTTCTCATTGCATTCTACTCCAGTTTTTGTTTGTTCTCTCCTCTCCTGAAACTCTCCCAGTTAAGCTCGCCAGTACACTCATGATATCACATCCAGAGGATTTTTCTCTTCTTATCTTTTTTCTCATCAGTTTTCTGTACAGATGGCCACTCCCTATTTCTTGAATCATTTTTTTTCCCTTGGTTTTCATGAACTCTGTTCTCTTGGGTTTATTTCCATTTCATTGCCTGTTCCCTACTAAGTGTCCTCTGTTGGCTTCATCTCCTTTGCTACACCCCAAAGTCTAAGTCCCAAGTTTAGTGCTGGGCTCCCTTCTTTTCTACTTTCTCTGCCTAAATGCCCTCAATCAGTCCCATAGTGTTAATGATCAAGGATACACTGATATCCCCCAAATCCAAATCTAAGCTTGACCCAGCCTCAGAACTCTAGACTTGTGTATTCAGCGGCCTTCCTATCATCCCTACGCCAGTGGTGTCCAAAACAGAATTCTTTATTAGAAACATTTTTTTGATGTTTATTTATTTATTTAGAGAGCAAGAGTAAACAGGGGAGGGGCAGAGAGAGAATCCCAAGCTCAATCTCCTGAACTATAAGATCATGACCTGAGCTAATATCAAGAGTCTGACACTCAACCAACTGAGTCACCCAGGTGCCCCCAAAACAGAATTCTTGATCCTTTATCTGCTGCCTCCCCATCTCAAGAAGCCACATCACTAGTCAGCTCATTGAGTTGCTTTAAGGCAAAAATCTGCATTGTCTTGGTTTCTTTATCATCTCTGACACATCACTTCCAGCAATAAATCCTAATACCTAATAACTCCATCTTCACTGTTACTATCCTACATCAAGCCACAACTGTCTTTCCTCTGCAGTAGTGTCCTAAATATTTTCTCCTTTTCTCTGATTTGTTTTTCGAGAGGTAAATCAGATCATGTTATTTCCTTGCTTCACACCTTCCAAAGACGTCCTATTGCACTTAGAATGACATTAAGCTCCATGGACCTTGTTGTATAGTCATACAGTGAAGTCTGATGCCCCCGCCTGTGCCTCTAGATTTACCTCTTTCTACTCTCTCCCTTATTTACTTTGCTCTAGCCATCTCTTTTTTGTGTGTGTTCTCAGAACAAATCAGACTTACTGTGACTTGAAGACCTTTGCAGTATTTGTGCTGCCTATGGTGCTTTTCCCTGCTCTTCTCAAAGGTGCCTTTCTTGTTATTCTCATTACTTTAAATAGCACCAGAGAGAGGCTACCCTGCACACCTGATTTAAAGTAGCCCCCAGTTGTTCTTCATTACCACACCCTATTTTAAGTTACCCAGTGGCACCTAACACTTCTGTTTTATTTGAGATTATTTTATTGTATGTTTCTCCCCTCTGTGTGCCCCCCACCCTTGACTTCCCCAAAATGCCAAGTGTAGAATGTCAGTGTCTACAATGTTGCTGAGCTTGTAGAAGCTTAATTATTGAATAAATGACTGTCAATGGAGTAAGCAGTCCTTGTGGAAAATGATGATTGGCAAAAATGATCCTCTTTATGATTGTACTGTTAGGAAGGCTGAACGTGAAGACTGACATAATTTAGGGGAGTAAAGAGAACTGAAGGGTAATTGCTACATAAGACCAAATTCTTGGCTATTTACCTCACTTGTAATGCATACAGCTCATTATCAGGTCACTTTACTGTGTTGAATGAACACAGGCCAGAGGTGATGAATCATCCTTAGGAGGTTTAAAACAAGTAATACAATCATTGAGCTTACAGTAGGATGTATAAACAGCTTAGTATTCAGGAGATATTTTTTTTCACTCCAGCTGATATTTCTAATAACCTATCTTAGGGAATTTTTTAAGAATCAGAAGAGAACAGGTGGCAGGTAGGTGGCTCAGTTGGTTGAGTATCTGACTCTTGATTTCAGCTCAGGTCACAACCCCAGGGTTGTGGGATTGAGCCCCATGTTGAGCATGGAGCCTGATTAAGATTCTCTCTCTCTCTCTCTCTCTCTCTCTCTCTCTCTCTCTCTCTCTCTCTCTCTCTCTCTCTCCTGCTGCTCTCCGTTTACATGCTCTCTCTAAAATAAAAATCATTATATTTTTTATTACCCAATACCCTATGGCTCAGTCAGTTAAGTGTCTGACTTTGGCTCAGGTCGTGATCTCAGTTAGTGAGTTCGAGCCCTGCATCAGGCTCTGTGTGGACAGCTCAGAGCCTGGAGGCCACTTTGAGTTCTGTGTCTCCCTCTCTCTGTGCCCCTCCCCTCCCCCTGTCTCTGTCTGTCTGTCTCTCTCTCTCAAAAATAAACATTAATTTTTTTTAATTTTAAAGATCAAAATATAGAAGGTGTTTTAAAAATTAACATTTTTGCTATTATACCAAAAAGCTCCTGGTGGATGAATTATTATTAAATCTGTAATTCTAAGAGCATTAGTTAATACAGTGCTGATAACTAAACTGATGTATCTTAGAATATCTATATGGGCCTTGCCATTTAGAAAGCTATTTCCCTGCACTAAATTTTCTGGTGCAGTAGCTGATAAGCCATATGAAAATGTATATACCAGCCCTTTGTGAGGCCCAGTAGCACCCATACTCATACAGGCAGTTACATGGAGAGGATATATTTAGGGCCCACATCAGACTTTATTTGTAGTCTCTTAATGTTTTAGAGCTGGTAAGGACATAAGCAATCTAATCCAACGACCTTATTCTTCAGATGAAGAAATGGGAACGGAGTGTGATTATACAATCTGTAAGTGATGCCAGAATTCAAATCCCGTAGCTCCTGTCCTGAATCTTTGCCAGTGATAATGTTACCAGTGGGACTGTCTGTGTTGTGTGAAAGGATGCTTTGGTCCTTGGATTCCCCATGAGAAGATTTACATGGGAATATGTGCTCTAATAAAGACAGCCGAAAGGAAAGTAGCAAACCAAAGCAGTTTATAAAAGCAGAAGTATACTTTCAAGGTGGGGAGACCTGGTAGGTTCCACGAGGTAGGACCAGCCCCTGCTTGATTTTGGATTGGATATTATTGGGTGTTTCTGTGCTGGGAGGAGCTATGACTTACTCTGTGGTGGTCTCTGATGGAGGCTGCTCCCAATCTTTTGGGAACTCCTCTCAGAGTTTGGAGGGGGGGTTCTGACCTGCAAACTTCTTACCAGAACGTCCTGTTAACCTTTTTCTCTGTTGGAAGTAGTGATGCTGTACCTGCAGCGCAAATGTATTATAATGACTGTAGGGGCTACCTAGGGGCAGAGGTGGAAGAGGAAAGCCCAAGCTAGGCACCTGTGGCTCTTGATCTGCCCTTGATCTGTCAGCCCCAGGTCTTGGAAGCCACAGTGTCAATATGTGCCCCGGGGCTTTTAATGTGTAGCTCACTTATCACCATCCTTATCTCCAGCTCATATCTTTATGTCTTTGTCATTCCCCCTGAAGGACTTGGAACTCTGCCTTCCTTCCTTTGCTCATACTACCTAACAATACCTTATTTTTAATAGTTGTCTTTAGGGGCTCCTAGGCCGATCAGTTGGTTGAATATCCTGCTTCGGCTCACGTCATGATCCCATAGTTTGTGGGTTGGAGCCTTGCATCAGGCTCTGTGTCGACAGCTCAGAGCCTGGGGCCTGTCTTCAGATTCTGTGTCTCCCTCTCTCTCTGACTCTCCCCTGCTCATGCTGTCTTTTTCTCTCACAAAAATAAAATAAAACATTAAAAAATTTTTAAAAAGTTTTCTTTAATAAATTTGCATATCTAGTGATGGGTGCAGTCTTCTTTTATCAGTTGGCTATTTGTGATTACCCAAATCTGCAGAAAATACTTTGAACTTCCATTTTTGTCTTTGACTTTAGGAATTACTTATTTTTCATACAAGTAATCTGTTCATTGGTTGTTGGTGAAATATCTCATAACTTGTGTAATGTGTTCAATTGTCTTGAAAATTTTTGCTTGTGCTCCTCCCTATCTAATATCACTAAGCTGAGGTTCCCTCTAGAACCAGAAGAAATGAGCTTGGAGTTACATACCTTTTCATTAGTTAAGAAGAAGCCATAAAGCTAGAAGTAAGTTATTGGAAGATAGCACTGTATTTTTCTGAAAAAGCTACAACTAAGTGCCAGAGAGAGAATTTCTATTGTTCAAAAGAGAAACAGACCAGGTTGGGTTGGAAGCTAATGCAGGGGAGAGGAAGGAGACAGGTAATGAATAGTAGTAGTGTTTGTAGTAGGGGTGCTAGTAGTAGTAACTATAGTAGCAACACAGCATTTTAATTCACTGTGCTTTGTCTGAGCATGCAGTCTCCAAACCTGTATATATTAACATGACTCTTAGATTATTGTTAGCTAATAAAAGTAAAAAATAAAAACACAGATCAACTACATGTGAATTCCATAATTTACTGTCACCTTATTGTGGTTGTGTTGGTTGTGGTAACATCAAATTATGTCTTTGGATGGAATTCTTACCAAATTATTAGAATACTTAAATATGAATTTAGACATATTAAGTGTCAAATAATGTTATCTTTCTAATAACTATATAAAAGTATTGTTTTTTACTGACTGATTTTATTTTAATATTAGGTATCTTACTTTATGAAAACCAAGAACTTTAAATAGATAAACATCTTCGGTGTTTGAGAATTGAGTGAGTGGATTTTCACTGTAGAATTATTATACCATATTAATGCAAACAGTGAAAGGATGAAATTCTTTACTAGGTTTCTTGTGATCTAGTAATAAGTTGCTATGATTTCTAAAGTTCACAGCTGGCTATAAAGGAAACCTTGAAACAGTATAAGATGTCTGATCAAGCAAGCTGACAGTGCATATTAGCACTCTAAGTTTGACAGTGCTGTGTTCTTTTTTTTTTTTCTTCTTGGAACACCCCACCCCACCCCCGGCTTCTTTCTGTTTTATTTTTTACATTTTCTGTTTTAAAAAATTTAAATTTATTTTTAAATTTACATCCAAGTTACTTAGCATGTAGTACAACAATGATTTCAGGAGTAGATTTCTTAATGCTCCTTACCCATTTAGCCCATCCCCCTCCCACAATCCTTCTAGCAACCCTGTTTGTTCTCCATGGTTTTTTTTTTTCTCTGACTAATTTCACTTAGCATAATATGCTCTAGTTCCATCCATGTTGTTGGAAATGACAAGGTTTCATTCTCTTTGCTGAATGATACTCCATTGTATGTGTGTGTATGTATAAAACACATATATATGTATATATAGCACATCTTCTTTATGTACTTATCAATCGATGGACATTTGGGCTCTTTCCATATTTTGGCTATTGTTGATAGTGCTACTATAAACATTGGGGTACATGTGCCCCTTCAAAACAGCATACTTGTATCTCTTGGATAAATACCTAGTAATGGCAGTGCTATGTTCTGGTCATAGAGCCCGGTGATAAGATTGTATGTGGAGCCATCAGCTTCTGATAAAACAGGAAGAAAGGAGAGACAGCAGAGTTAAATTATAATAGTAACATTAAAATCTCAAATGTTTATATTTTTATTTTTACAGTTTACAAAGCACTATTATAATATTTATATTATTTTACCTTCACCTTTCATCCTATTATATTTTTCCTTTCTTTATGTCGTTTTGAGTTTCTGACCTATATCATTTCCCTTCACTTCTTTTGACATTTCTGGTAAGGCAGGTGTATTGGCAACAGATGCCCTCTGTTCTTGTATGTCTGAGAAAGTCTTTATGTGTCCTTTAATTTGGAAGGGTAGTTTGGTATGCTGCAGAATTCTAGGTTTCTAGGTTTTTTTCTTTCAACATGTTAAAGTATTTGAATACAATCTTTTCTTGCCTGCATGATTTCTTTTTTAAATTTTTTTAATGTTTACTTTTGAGAGAGAGAGAGAGAGAGAGAGACCCAATAGGTGAGGAACAGAGAGAGAGGGAGACAGAATGTGAAGCAGGCTCCAGGCTCTGAGCTGTCAGCACAGAGCCTGATGCTAGGCTCGAACTCTTGAACCGTGAGATTATGACCTGAGCTGAAGTCAGATGCTCAAACGCCTGAGTCACCCAGACACCCCACTTGCATGGTTTCTAAGAAAAAATTGGGTGTAATTCTTATTTTGTTCTTCAATAGGTAAATCCCCTCCCACCCCACCCCACCCTCGGCTTCTTTCAGAATTTTTTCTTTTTGATTTTCTGAAGATTGAAATTGTATGATAGGTGGAGGGTTTTTTGTTTGTTAGCATTTACCCTACTTGGTGTTCTCTGACCTTCCTAGATTTGTGGTTTGGTGTTCAACATTAATTTGAGTAAATTGTCAGTCATTTTGGCTTCAGATTTTTTTCTGTTTTCCTTTTATTTTTCTACCCCTTCTGATATTCCAAAACATATATATTATACCTTTTATGTTTCTCCCACTTGGATATTGTTTCCTTTTTCTTTTTCAGTTTTTTCTCTTTGTTTTCCATTTTGGGAATTTCTATTATCATATCCTTAAGCTCAGAGATTCTTTCTTCCACCATGTCTAGTCTATTAATGAGTCCATCAGAGGCATTCTTCATTTATGTTATAGTGGTTTTGATCTGTAGCATTGATTCTTTGTTAGAATTTCCAGTTCTCTGCTTACATTACCCATCTGTTCTTGCATGTTGTCTACTTTTATTATTAGAGCGCTTAGCATATTAGTCATAGTTGTTAAACTCAGTCTGATAACACCTCTGCTGTATCTGAATGTGGTAAATAGGGCTTTGGTAATGTGGTGGTGAAATGTGCAGAGAAGAGAAGCATTCAGTAGTTCTATGCTTAGGTCTTGTCTTACTAGTGGTGAGCCTGTCTCCCTGGGCAATGAACTTTCCAAATGCCTGTTTCCTCCCACTTCAGATGGAACAGGATGGTTGGAGGGGGCTGAATTTGAGTATTTCCCTTTCTTCTAGCTAAACTAGGTTCTGCTAAAATTCCCAGTTGGTTGGGCTCTACGTTTCCCCACTCTGTGATAAAACCAAAGGGAATTTTTTCTCCAGTCTTCACTAAAGAGAATTTTGATAGTGCTTTTGTTGTTGTTGTTGTTATTTATTTTTTTAAATGTTTATTTTTGAAAGAGAGTGAGTGAGCACAAGCAGGGGAGGGGCAGAGAGAGAGAGGAGGGGGGAAGACACAGAATCTGAAGGAAGCTCCAAGCTCTGAACTATCAGCAAGATAGCATGCACTGCAAGAGCATGACCTAAGCCAAAGTCAGATGCTTAACCTAATGAGCCATCCAGTGCTTTGGAACATAAAACTCACAAAAATGTGAGGGCCCCATATAATCGGATCCCTCTGTAGTTTTTGATGCTGAGATTGAGTCTTCAGCACTTGGTCAGTTACATACGATTCAGCTTTTTATATCCTGATGGTGTTGGGTTTCTGCTCCAGTAAATTGAAATTCTCTGCATCTATTCTTGTCTTGTCTCTCCAATTTTGGGGGCTGCTATTTGTCCTGTGATATCACTTTTCTGATAAATCTAAAAACAGTTGTTAATTTTTCAGTTTCAGTTTTTTACTTGTTAGGGTGAAGTAGTGACATTCAAGCTGCTTATTTGTCAGACCAGAAACTGGAAGTGTTGTTTTATTTATCCTAATTATTACCTTAGTAGTTGTAAAGTGAATATGACAGTTACTATTTTACAAATCACAAAAACTGAGGCTCAGAAACATGGCCAACTATGTAACTTGGAGGGCCTTGTTTAAAAAAAAAAACAAAACTACCATTAAATGTACAAAGTACAGAGTTTTTCTTTCTTCCACGTTCTCTCAGCTTGTCAAGGTGTCTTTTATATGGTATTCAATGTTGTTCTAATAAGTACATGAGTTCAAGCCCCACATTGGTGGCATAATTTACATTAAAAATAAGTAATAAAATAATATTATTCTAAGTCAATAGAAGTTTACATCATTAACATGAATTATATTCATCTTTATATTGTAGTGCATTTTTACTACATTCATAAGAACATTTACTACATATGTGGAATCATCAAATTTTCACACTTTTTATTTCTTAGCTTATACATGTGTATTTTATTCTTACGAAAATAATGGTAATACTGCACAAATCTATACTGTTTTAATTTTACTTCTCAATAATGCACATATTCCATGAGTATATTCTCTATCTTTAATTAACTGATGAATAAGGAAACAGTGAAAGGAAAACTACTATCCATTGCCCTGTCCTTCTCTTTGCTTCTTTGTCATCATTTTCACTATAAATGACTGGTTGGTATAGGAAGTGACATAACCAAGAAAGATAGGAGTTTTTGGTATTTATTTATTTATTTATTTATTTATTTAAAGTTTATTTTGAGAGAGAGTCTAGAGAGTACAGGTGGGGTAGGGGAGCAGAGGGCAGAGAGAGAGAAAGAGAAAGAGTCCCAAGCAGGCTCTGTGCTGCCAGAATGGAGCCTGATGTGCGGTTCAAACCCGTGAACTGTGGGATACATGACCTGAGCTGAAACCGAGAGTCGGATGTTTCACCAACTGAGCCATCCAGGTGCCCTCCTGGTCTTTCATGTTTCTTAGAATGTGTTGCCTTCTTCTGCTTTCTAAGTTCTTATTGAAACAGAAAGCTTGGCCACTTAAGGCAGGTGATACCCTATTTAGCCTGCTGTAGACTTAATACGCTTATGTTAGGAATTTTGTCCTCATGGAACATCATGACCAATATATGCAAATGGTCAGCACATATTGCTCGTATCTCCTGTGCTTAAGCTTTTGTTTCATTTTCTCATTGGATTTACAAAATCAAGTTAAAAATAAAATGAAGTTCAAGATGCATTAGCTATTAAACCTTTTGTGGGGGGGTTACACCCACGAAACTGACCCTGCTCGGAGATAACGTGACTTGTTCAAATTCACACAGCTGGGAAGTGTCCAAGCTAGGTTTAAACATAGATGTTTGGCCAATGTTCTTTCCTTTTTTGTGTGTTTGTTGTTGTTGTTGTTAGCTATTTATTTATTTTACAAATTCTTATTTTGAGGGCTGACTTTTGGTGGGTTGTTACGAGGGAGTGCCCAGCCACATATAAAGTCTTGGCCTAGAAGCAGGAGGTCTGTGAATGGTTTAGAACCAGATTCCTCACGAATGTGTATTGTGTGATGGGCAGGGGGCTGGCCCCTTTCCAACTGCACCCCAATTTTTTCTTTCAGTTCTAGCTTGCTAATAAGTAGTAATTTAAAAAATATGCCCTCTTTTTCCTTCTTTATGAACCTTCAGACTGTGGAAGGCAGAAATAACAGTGGTTAAGATGAATGTTATAGACATAGATACAGACACAGCCTGCTCCTTCTGTTGGGTTTACCGACTTTTTTTCCAGTCTTGCTAATTCATTACTGAGAGGCTGACTGGGCAGTTGCATGCAGTCCACAGTCTTACAGAACTTTGACAGATCATTCTGCCCTCAAAGAGTTTGCCATTGCTAGAAGGAGAGGAACCCCTTTACCCCTGAGTCCTGCAGGATTGTAACCATCTCCAGTCTCCAGACAAAGGCTCAAAGGATAATTGTGGTGGGTATTTCAAACTGGATACTTTTAAGAGTGAAACCAGGCACTATTCACAGTTGAGTTGAAATAACAGGCATTAACTGCAGTTGTCCTGAGCAAACTGAGACATAGTCATCCGTCTCATAATGCATTATTCAGACACTCAGCTAAGCATGACATTCCTGTGAGATTCTAGAAGACTTCCTTTATTTCTTTTTAACACCATCATTGTGCTAATCCACTTTGAACCACAGTTATGTTTGAGTTATGTTTGCCTGTCTAGAAGATTAAGAACCAAGTCTTACCCATCTTTATATCCCCAGTGCTCTACAGATCCTGGCACATAACTAAAAGTTACCACCATAACCACTGCCAGCTGCCATTTTTAAAACACCTGTTATATGTCCCCCACTATGAAAGGGACTCTCTCTATATTTTTACTTAATCCTCACAAAAATCCTGCAAAGTAACTATTACTGTTATTTTACCAATGTAGGCATTCAATCTTTGTGTTTAAATAATGGGAAGCCTTGCAGAACTAATGTATAAAGCACTGTAGGTCATTTTTGGACAAAGTATACAAATTAAGGCGCTAGAAGATTAGAGATAGGCAAATGTCCAGATTCTTAGAAGGAAGATGTATGTGGATTATGATTGCTTACATCATTGAGCTTGACATGAATTCTATTCAGAATTCAAATGGGATTGTTTTTAAAGTTTATTTATTTTGAGAAAGGGAGGGAAGGAGGGAGGGGGGCAGAGAGAGGAGAGAGAATCCCAAGTCGGTTCTCCCCTGTCAGCACAGAGTATGAAGTGGGGCTCAGGCCCACGAACTATGAGATCATGACCTGAGCTGAAATCAAGAGGACACTCACCTGACTGAGGCACTCAGGCACCTCAAATGGGATTGTTGTTTATGGGCTACTTCTTTTTTCAGAGTGTTAACATCGCTTACTAGGTGCTTACATGGGTTCCCTAAGAATAGCTCCTGTCACACTTATTGTTTGAGATTTGTAGATATCTTTCTGGGAATGATATAGACAGGTAGGCCTCGATGAGCAGATTGTACATAGATTGTGAGCTAGATGGACAGCTGTACCAGAGAAATCGAGTTAATAGAATTGATGTCATTGTCAAAGGAGTTAGCTGCATTCTTCAGGGCTCAATCCTGACTTTGTTCTTTTCAGCATTTTTATTAACTGAGCACGTCAATGTGATGTTCAAATTTTCAAATAACTAGCAACAAAGATTAGTTAAGACATTGCCTGACAGAACAGTTCCTCAGATAATCTTATTACAAAAATTACAACAAGTTGGACAAAAAAGTAGGATTCTGAGATCAGTGCATCCAGACCTCAACTATCCTAAAAATAATAGCACAAAGGAGAATGTTAGGGAATTTTAGATATCTGAGGGCTTGATGTGAATTAGTAGCTGCTGAGAGGGTCAAGACTCCACTTAAAATAATTTCTCACTTGTTTCTGCATGGCTCTGTCATGGAGAATAGGGATAAGCAAGTAGATGTTACAAGCCACCTGAAGAGAAAACTTTCTAATATTTAGCATTGTCTGAATATGGAGTATGCTGTATTACTATATCCAGTGATTGCATAACACTGGAAAACTTCCTTACAGAGAGACTAGCTGTGTAAGAGAGATGTTACAGTGGTATTTTATCTTCACATAATGAATTGAATAAATGCTTTTACGTCCCATCCTGTTCTGAAATTTATATAAATCTTTGTTATTTCTCCATCTCAATCAGATATTTGGGATTGTAGTGTCCCCAGGCTACATAGAGAGCCATTTACCAGAAGATGTCCATATGGTTCGGGGAGTAAAACATAGATTACAGTTCAAAATTGAAGCCTAAAAATACAACTTAATGAAGAATATTAAATTCAAAAACAGAGTACACTATGTATTGATAAGTATAATGTGAAAAACATCAGTACATTATAAAGAATAATAAGAAAAAAGGAAACGTTAACAAGATTCTGAGTAAAACAAAATGAGATATTGGAAATAAAGGAGCTATGTACAAGATTATTTCCTGCACAAAATAGTTTTAAACCAGATTATATATAATTTGGTGTGACAGCATGCACATATAAATGCATATATAGTAATTATAACATTATCTCCTAGGAATAAAGACTGAGTGATTTTTATTAATGTATTGATATTAGACAATTGAATGACTACTGGGTAAACAAAAAGTATGATTCAATCTTTGCATTTTTTTTCTACTTTACAGTAGAATATGATGATGTACAACCCAATAGCTTTTGAGTAACTTGTCATTCATAAATTTTTACTAAAAATTTAGTAAAAATGAAATCCTACTATAAAGATTTCAGCAGACACCCAGATGAGAGTAGTATTCTGAGAATTGTATGTTATTGAGTAACTTGTTAGAAAATATATCTCAGATTTCAAGTTGTAATGAGGGAGTAGATTAATGTTAATCCTCCTGTCAACTAAAAGTGCCTTGACTCTTGGCACTTAGGCAGTAAAGACTTAGAGATTGGTGCCCAAAGTAAAAGCAGGGAGCAGTTTAATTAAAGCATACTAGAGTCTCTGAGGGAGAGCATGCAGGTCCTGTGAGGTGGAGCCGGCCCCTTGGTTGTTTTGGAGTTGGACATGTATTGGGTTTTCCTGGACTGGGAGGACCTGTGACTTACAGTGGAATGGTACTTAGTGCTCCTTAATTGACAGCTAAGATTATTTAACCACTTTCTTCTTATACATGCCCATTCTCATAATGTATGAAAAGCCCATAATGGGGGAGTCTTAACCACAAACAAATATATGTAAATGAGTGTATAACTAGCTAAAGGTCAAGCTGGGGACATATTTTTTCCTGAACTATGCATGTACTTTTTACAGACAGGTTTTCTAGGCTATTACATCCTATTCAGTGGGGAACATGACCCGGTTTTCATAACCATAAAGTTGTTTCTCAGGGAGTTGCTTCTGCTCATTATTTGGCTTCTACTGAACACTCCTAAAGCATTGCTTTAATCATGGTGCAGCCAACACACCCTTACCCCTATGGTAGTAATCAAATTTCTTTCTTGGTACAGTTCATATACATGACACATTTCCCTAGGAGGAGTATGTTTGCTTTGGCTACTCCATTTGAAAATTGGTGGCCTGTCTAATTACTTATAAGCGCCAGTTGGTTGTTCAAGTCCTTCCACAGTGTAGCTTTACCTTATTTTTTCAAATTTATATTGTTTCCATGCATTTAGACATATAGGTTGGTCAGGTATGTCCACTGTCTTTCTTACTCTCCCATACTCAGTTTTCTTTACATGGTGCCTTTAAAACCAGCAGCTACCAAGGTGGCTCTGTTGATTAAACATCTGACTTTGGCTCAGGTCATGATCTCACTGCTCATGAGATCGAGCCCCATGTCAAGCTCTGTGCTGACAACTTAGAGCCTGGAACCTGCTCTGGATTCTCCCTCTCTCTCTCTCCCCCTTCCCTGCTCACTCTCTGTGTCTGTCTGTCTGTCTGTCTGTCTCTCTCAAAAATAAAAATAAAAACATGGAAAAAAAAAGTTTTAAAAAACCAGCTCCTACCTATTGGACCCCTTCCTGTCTTTCCTACAGACTTCAGAGTAAATATTATTTCCTATTTAAAGTCCTAATCATCCCATGAGCACCATCATGGGCATAAGATGTATCTTACACACCTTTCATATGCTCTTTATACTCTACCATGTATTGAAGTTATTTGTGTTCTTGCCTTATCCCTTCTATCAGATTGGGTTTCCTTTTTTTGCAGCTTCTCTTTGTGTCGTTGAGAAAAATAGTGTCTGTGTAAAATAAACATTGGGTAATTTGGAATCTAATTTGTGATAAATAGAAATTATTAAGGAAGAGGCATCATGGTACCAGGGAAGGAGCCCTATCAGGAGATTAGCCCCTGCCACTCTGGTGACTATGGAGTCTTTGGACAAATCATATCACTTTAATATCCTTAACTGTAAGATGAGAGAGTTGAACATAATATATTTTATGTCCCTTCTAGTTGTATGATTCTGTAAATGTAAAAGGAAACTGATTATAGATAAACTAGTTAAGGCATAATTTGAGTTGTCAGTTTTAAATAAAAGTTTTTAATTACCTTTAGAACCTAGAAAATTATATGGCTTCTGTATTCTTGTAATATGTATTAATGCTATTATCTACATTAATAGATAAGTGTATTGGTCAGCTAAAGCATAGTAGGGGCTCAGCTGTTATTTCTGTTATTTAAAAGGGTGGTAAAAGTAGGAGTTGGAAACTAAGTGTTTTTTTTAATGCATTTTTAACCTGTGGAGTAGTGTTATAAGTTATAAAAAGATAGGCTGGTGAAGCCTCTGCTAATAAAGGTTTTGATCTCATTTGATTGAGGCATCTGCTTAATATGAGTCTAAGGAACTTCTACAGTTTCTTTATCTAAGTAGACTAGTATTCTTGCTTGTTAGAAAATTTTGTTTAATGAATTATAAATCGCCTAATTTTATTCATTGACAGTTGACTCCATTTCTCACTTATTAAAATGCAAATTCCATATGTGATGTTTTTAGTAGCAGGAGAATTTAAAGTGGATTGATTCCGTACGTACTGATTGAGATGTCTAAGTAAATGTGAAACAAAGCAGTGATAGTTACATGAGGGAAAATATGGTCAGCAAGGTCTTGATTTACTATTATCACACTTTATTATATCCTTGCCCTCAAATCCTAACAAGACAATAGCATTTTTATTATTTTAAAAAATGTTTATTTATTTTGAAAAAGAGAGAGAATTCCAAGCAGGCTTTGTGCTATCAGTGCAGAGCCTGAGGCAGGGCTCTGTCTCAGGAATAATGACCTGAGCCAAAATCAGAAGGCGGATGTTTAACCAACTGAGCTACCCAGACGCCCCAATAGCATTTTTATTCTTAAATCTTCAAAAAATTGGCTTCAAGAAATTACATGATTTACATGATAGCTACATTTCAAATATCTTAAATAATATCATCTCGTTAATTCTTTGCAAAATACAACAAAATTGGTATGCTGTAGAACAAAAAGACATTAAAATTTGTATATTAATATTTTTGTCTAAGGTTTATTATCTTTGTGTCCTGAAAATATTTGATAAATAGTACTTAGTGTTAAATGAAGTTTCGCATAAGTAGTGTTATATGTAAATCTGGAAGAAATTAGATATGTTCTTAAAAATTTTTTTCATTTTAGAAGAGATTGTCAGGAAGGCATAATCTATTATACACCTGTTTCTTAACCAAAATGTTTAACTGGAATACATTTTGGCAATCCACTTATAGTTCTTTTCTAACATTAATCTGGTGAGATATATATATGTGTGTGTGTGTGTGTGTGTGTGTGTGTGTGTGTGTGTGTGTATGTATACACATACATACAAATTCTTTTATATAAAGAGAGTAAAAAATATGTTTTGCTCTAGAAACCAAGTAAGACTTCAGAGTGGCCATGAGGTTGGTGTTTTTAGGATAAACGCAAGATGCTTTTGCTCCCTTCTTGGCAGACCCAGGCTACCTAAAAGTGTCGCGTTGCCTTGTTAATAGGATATTGTAATGAGAGAGAAGGAAAAAACATTCCTAACTTCCTATCTTACTTCTTGAGATTTGTTCTTGATGATTTTAAATGTTTCATTTTTGAAGTGCTAGATTATGCTTTATGGTGAAGAAAGGAGATTTGTTATTTTGACACTCTCTTCCTAGTTCAGCGTCTGAGCCCTTTTGTAATCTTCCTTTTCAGTCAAAAGCTGAGTGTCTTGTCAGCTTTTAGAATATGGCAGTGTCAAGAAGCCATAGTAGTGGACATGATTTAATCACTAGAAGAAGGACCGCTTTGAAATAGGCTCTGCCTCTCAATTAATTGTTGATGGTTTTGGGCTTCAGTGTACATTATCATGGAATAAAATGCAAGACCTAGATATTTTTAGTTTGTGTTTTTTTTAAATACTGACTCTTTGTTTTAGAGAATTTTTTTAGAGTTTTTTAAAACCCTATTAATAGCACTATATAGGCAAAGATGTTTTTATCCCTCAAGTCTATATTTTTTAGATATTATAATTCATCCAAAGAAATTAAGTGCATTATTTCTATCATTTTGCACAAAGATCTATAAAAACAATTGTAAGTATAAATGAGAATTAATTTTCATTTGTTTTTAGAGAGTCACTCAAAGGCACTGAATATAAAATTGATATATTTTATGGATATGTAGCTCTGAAAGATTAAAGATTATTCTGGCTAGAATTTCAAGATTTCTTACCTATGTTGTTTGGTACTTTGGTGTATCCTTGAATTTTCTCGTAATAGGTTTCAAAATTTTAAAAATTAGGTTAATTTTTTTAAGTGTATTTGAGAGTGAGAGAGAGAGTGCACGCATGAGTGGGGAGGGGCAGAGAGAAAGAGAGAGAGAGAGAGAAAGAGAGAATCCCAAGCAGGCTTCTCACCATCAGTGTGGAACCTGATGTGGGGCTTGAACCCACGAACAGTGAGATCATGACCTGAGCTGAAACCAGGAGTCAGATGCTTAACTGACTGAGCCATCCAGGCACCCCACCCCCATTTTGTAAAGTTTAGAAATTAGGTTAATTTCTTAAGATTACATTTATGAACAGAGCATCATCTGCATTCAGTCTTTGTAGGTCTGACTAATGTATATAAGGCACTACTTGGATTACTGTGAGGATATAAAAGAGTGATCTCATTATCTTTGCCACATATCAGTGTGTTCATGGTTTGAAGATGAAGAGATACAAGATAGTTTTTAAAGTGATCAACCCTTTTGCCTTTTTAACTTGTGGGACAACCTGTGAGATGCCCACTATAAGAGTGGTTGAAATCCATCCATCTGGAATAACCACCTCTATTTGGAGTAGTTGGTAAGGTTTAGGGCATAGACGTTCCTCACTTAAACAGGTTGGCCCACTTATAGGAGCAAATGAACAGACTATTTAGAGCAGTGTTTCTCAGCCCATGATTCTGTTAAGATATATGTGTTACATTATGATCCAGGCTGTGTATGTTCACATGTGTTCACAAATATGCAAAACAATTCATGAATACTTACCTTTACTTTGTACAGTGTACTCTGCTTTCTATTTCGCCTTTTTAAATGCCCCCCAAAAAACCCAATTGTTATCAATAAATTTGGTTTCAAAACCCAGTAGTGGGCCATGTCTACAGTTTAATAACTGTGTTTAGGATATGCCCCTTATTCTTCCCTTTATGTTTCTTTTTACCCTGCACAAATATACACATGTTCAGTATTTACAGTTTTCTGTGGAGATGGTTGATAAACACCCATTTAAATTATGATGCAATTGCAATAGAAAGAAGAAAATTCTTGGGACATGTATAGTATAGATGTGTGACATCTGGAAGGAAAAGATATTTTCCAAACGTTTTCCAGTAGTTTTGAAGATGGGAGTCAGGATTGCCAGAGGATCTCTTGTTTGTTTGATTTGGCCTTTCCCTGCTTTCTAAATAATGAGTAATTGCATATTCAGCAATTTTTGTTATTTTTTAAAACTTTTTAAAAAATATGTCTTTTTTAAGAGAGTGAGGGAATGGGAGAGGCAAAGAGAAAGGGAGACAGAGGATCCAAAGTGGGCTCTGCCCTGCAGCTGAGAGCCAGATGTGGGGCTCAAACTCACAAAACTGTGAGATCATTACCTGAGCTGAAGTTAGATGCTTAACCTACTGAGCCACCCAGGTGCCCCATCTTTAGCAGTCTTTTAAAAAGTAGTTCTAGTTTGGTGGGAAAATAACTCTAAACTGAAAAAGAAGTTATTTTTGGCCTGAAAAAGTTCCACATTATTAGAATACAAAAAGTAAATAGGAAGGAATCCCTCACAGGTTTATTTCATACTTCTTTGCAGGGAAGAAGTTTCAGTGAAATATATCAAAGAAAGATTTTTAAATTGAGGGACAAAAAATAAGCTTTAGTTAGTACTCTTTCTCTATTTGGCAATGTAATATGGGAGCCTCAGTTAATCTGAAAAGTAAATGAGTTTGGACAGATATTTAAGTTTATTTTCAACTTTGAGGCTTTCTGATTTTAAGTTAAATCAGGAATTAGATTTTTATGTGCCTGCTAAGCATAAGACACATATATCTCAATATCTAAAGTATTCCAGGCAGGGGTATGAGTGAAGATCAATGAAACCTACTGGAGGAAGCAGCTAGAACCCTGCCCAGGAGTATTTGAAGTTTGAGTGCTTTATGGCCACTTAATCCTCAGCTTCTCTTGCTGAGTTGAGTGCTTATACACTCAATACAAGTAGTCCAGGAAGAAAATAAAGGAAGGAAGTTCCAGCAGTCTAAGTATTTAGTTGGAAGGAGTTGCCTCCTTGATTACTATATACTGCTTTCTTTTAGATTACTTTGCTATACACAAGGTAAGTCTTACCTATATTGGAAGTGAAAAATAAAGCAGAATGTTAAATGGATTATGTTAAAATTCTGAGGATTGTGTATTGTTATCGGATGATAATTTTGTATTTGAGAAGGTTATTAAAGAATTGATACTTGGGATGGTAGGTTAATTAAGTAAAAAATACAAATAATTCTGAGGAGACAGTAGTGACTAAAAACAAGGGTAGATATATGTTCTTAGAAGTTACATATCTGTATAGCTAACAAAAATGCACTCATATAACAATTAAGTTATGAATTCTTCAGGTAGTGGCAGAAGAAATGATCTTATAGGGATAGTTTGAGAAATTAATGTGAGTGAATGTTTTTTTTTTCTTGGTTTAAGAGAGGTAGACTATATATTTAGTGGAATATTATTTAGCCAAAAGATAGAATGAAATCTTGCCATTTGTGATAACTTAGATTAGCCTTGAAGGCATTATGCTAAGTGTAGTAAGTCAGACAGAGAAAGACACATGTTGTATGATCTCACTTATATGTAGAATCTAACAAAAACAAAAAACCAAGATCCTGGATCAGATCTTGGAACAGATCTTGGAACAGATGGGTGGTTGCCAGAGGCAGGCAGGGTAGAGGTGGAAGGTGGGCGAAGTGGGTGAAGGAGGTTAAAGGGTACAAACTTCCAGTTATAAATAATGCCTAGGAGTGTAATGTGTGGCATCGTAACTATAGTTAATAATACTATATTTTATATTTGAAAGTCGCTAAGAGAGTAGGTCTTAAAAGTTTTCATCTTAAGAAAGAAAATTCTGTAACTGTATGGTGATGGATGTTAACTACATTTACTATGGTGATCATTTAGCAATGTATGCAAATATGGAATCATTTTATATTGTGCACCTAAAGATAATATAGTATTGTATGTCAATTATATCTACACTAAAAAAAAGTGGAAAAAGGTTTTCGAGTTGAAAATCTAGTAGGTACATCTTTTCATTCTGTTCTACACAACATTTCTGTGTAAATGAGAAAGATAAAGTTTAGAATGTATAACTGTGACTTGGGCTTCTGAGAACTAAAAGAACATTATATTTAAAATGTAACTGATAGTTTAGAGTCAGGAGAAAACATATCCAGTAATATTTCATCAGACTTTTCTTGATACAGAGGTGTCTCACATGTGGACAGTGTGGAGGAAGAGTGTGCTTATGAAGGTTCTGAGACCTGTCCAGCATCTGTTAACAAAGCACATTAACCGTAGCTAGCAAATAATATGAAATGCAGTTCTTAAAATCAAAGTGTAATTTCAGGGTGCCTGGGTGGCTCAGTTGGTTAGGTGTCTAATTCAGCTCAGGTCTCGTGGTCCATTAGTTCGAGCCCTGCATCTGACTCTGTGCTGACAGCTCAGAGCCTGGAGCTTACTTCGAATTCTCTGTCTCCCTCTCCCTCCCTCTCTCCCTCTCCCTCTCCCTCTCTCTCTCTGACTCTTCCCCACTCATACTCTGTCTCTCTTTCAAAACTAAACATTAAAAACAAAATTAAAAAGAAAGTGTAATATCATACAAAGGATTAAGAACAATTACATTAAGATTGAGAGTATATATTTACTATTTGGGATCCTAATATGGGGTTTCAGGCTCATTGATCATGCTTTCTGTTTTTTTATACAATAATAAATTCTCTGGGCTTCATTACTCTATGCTTCATATACTTTATTACACTATATCAAAAATATGCATAATTAATTGGGACTTAAAAGGCTTGTTCAGTTTATTTAAGAAAACTTAATACACCTGATTATTTATTTTAAAGCTTCAGAAGAAAGAAGATCAGCAGTTGGAATCTAAAAAAAGCACCAGCCCTAAAAAAGCTGCAGAGCCCACTGTTGATCTTTTAGGACTTGGTAAGTAGTAAGATACAAGTCACCTTAAGAGTTACAAAATAATTGAAATCTTTACTTGAAGTGAATATAATAGCTTTATCATCGGTATGCCAAAAGACACCTGTTAACTGAAGTTGAAAATGGTATGATTAGTGTGTTCAGTTCCCACAAAGAAGGAAGTCTTTAATAAGAGAGCTAGTATCTGTCAGCACTGTCTCCACTGAAACACAAGTAATGAGTTCCTTAGGGAAAAAAGGATATCAAAGAAATCTTCAAAGGCTTAGTACACTGACATTTCAACATTTAAAGTAAAGAGTAGATTTCTTTTTCTCCTCTCTGCCTCTCACCCCCACTTCCTATTTAGTTTTGTTGGGGAGATTCCCTTAGCATAATAATTATAAGGCGGCCTTATTATAATATATGCTGGTTTAAAATAAAATTTAATTTTGGTTAACTGAAGCGATACTCTTTATACCTAGATCTAGTGGATACATTCATTTCATATATTTGATGACAATAAGAAGTGCTCATTTTAATTGAATGTCATATTTATTCTTATGGCTAACAGATACATGTTGTCTGCCTGGTAAATAAACAGGCTTCCATTCAAGGAATGCTAATACTGTTCTTATCGACAAATACTGTCAGCTCTTTTGATGTCTTTCTTCTCTTCCTAAAAAAATAGCTTTAAATAAATGGTTATTTTTAGTAATATCTGAGCCATCAGCACTGATTAATGTAAATTTTTTTTAGTTTGAAGAAAGATTAATAAAGGGAAAAAATGAAATATACTTAGTGTTGAACTTCATATGCTACTTTTCCAAAACTTGAGCTTTGTTCTTATTGAGTAAATTGTTTTGTTTTAAGAATTACAGTTGAGTGTTTTACTCATTTCTTAGGAAACTGGTATAGTGTGCAAATAAATATGTCCTGATAGGTAAAAATTTTCTGTGATGGTGAAAGTAAGTAGTATATATAACTATAATTTTGAAAATAGGGCTTCAATCCAGGGGCTCTGAAATAATTATGTTGAATTCTAGTCCATATAATTTCTGTATTTTATCTTATTTTCTGTAAATGAGAGAAAAGAAAAAAAGACTTAATTCCAAGGTAAGAAAATATCTTACTAAAACTATATGCATCTTTGTCTTCCCTATGGCATTTCCTTTCCAGTCTAAATGCCTGGTTTACTTTATAACTTAGAAATGTAAAGTATAAGCTAGATTCGACCCTTCTCCTACAGATTTATTCACTGATTGAACAAATATTTACTAAGTATCTCCTATGTTTCTAGGCACCATTGTAGACACTAGGGAGATAACTAGGAAAGGAAATTGGTAAAAGTACCTGATCTTTTGGAGTAGTTAACGATTTTAAGTAGGGTGGCCAGGGCATGGAGGGTGCTCACTGAGTCTCACTGGAGCAAGGACCTGAAGGAGTTGTGGATGTCTGGATGTGTGGGGCAGGAACATTGCAGCAGGAGAGAAGAGCATGTGCAGTAGTGGCTTACTTGACGTGTGCAGGGACAGCAAGGGTGACTGTGTAGCCAGAGCAAATGATGTCTGGGAAGGGTAGTGACAGGGGAGAGGAATGTGGGGTAGATTGTAACAGGACTGTGGCTTTAACTCTGAGTGTCCTGGAAATATATTGGAGATGTTTCAGCAAAAATGTACATACATTAATTTAAGACTTTGAAGAATACATTGTAGTAGGGCAAAGCTGAAGTAGGGAGACCAGTAAGGAAACTGTTAGAGTACTACAGGTGAAAGATGACGCCGGCTTAGAGTAGGTGGTAGCATTGGAAGTTACAAGAAGTAGTCCGGTTCTGGATATATTTTGAAGATGGAGCCAGTAGGATTTGCTGACCAACTAAAATGATAGGATGTTTACCTTTGGGAACAAACCCACAGGACAGGAAAATCTGCTGGTTCAGGACAAGAAAAATTGCTGTAGCAATGTCTTGAATAGCTGGTAGAATCTAGTGGACAAATGGGGTGACTGGCCTTAAATACTCAACTATGGCTGCAGTACTGTTGTATAGTAAATACCATCCAGAACTCAGCAGCGTTCGTCAGTACGCATTTATTTTTCTTCCTCTCAGGTCTGTGGATCAACTAGGGCATCTCTGCTAGGACTTCATTTGATGTGTTTCCCATCTTCCCGGTGACTCCTGGGGACTGCTTACCAACTGTTGCACTGTCACATACCATGTCTCCATTTTTCAAGATCCTATAAGTGTTTCCCTGTCCTCTGCCACCCAATCTCAAAGCTAGTAACAGATTTTGGGGTTTGGTGATGGCAGCAACCCTCTTCTGGTATCACTTTCTATGATAGCTACACATGCCACATAGCAAACAAGTCCAGAATCTCCTTGGTTTCTATCAGTTAACATTTATTTCTCTCACTCATGGTCTGTGGGTTTCCTGAAACAGCTCTCTTTTCAACAGTGGGGAGCTTCACCAAACAGTGTCTTTAGGGGAGAGCCAAGGTTCATTTAGGGCAGGATGGTGAAGGGAATGTTTGAAGACGTTGTTAAGGATATATGTAGAGGATTTTGCTGGTGACTGATACTTTAAGGTTATATACTGGAAAAGTTCCAAAGGTGGCAGCTATAGGAGATAGGGTCAGAAAGAGGGATATTTGCTGATGGAGCTTTTAGTAGTAGAAAACGGTGGGTGTCCTGCCCAGAGTACGTGCCCCTCTTCAATCTTGCTGGTTTGTCAACATCTTTTAAGTTCTTTTTATAAATATTTTCTGACTTTTTTTTTTAAAGCCTTGTTAAGCATGACGTTTGATGAGGTTGTGAAAGTCTAGACCACAGAGAATCAAAAGTCTCTTCCAGCTCAAAACACAGTGATCCTAAAGCAGTATTGATTATTGGTATCTACTTTGGGCAGCAGACTATTTTTCTGCTGCCCGCGGTAAGCCTGCCACTCTCCCCTCATGGGACTCTGGTTTGCCTTGTTAATTGAAACGTTGTGGGGAGTAGAAGCAGGTGCCTTGAGGTATGACTTATGGTCATGCAGAAATAACAGTATATGCCCAAGTGAATGAGATTGGAACAGGCATTAACTTGAAGCATATGCAGAAAATACACAGAAAACCCTCACATAATTAGTTACATGGCCACAGAGGGCCCATGGATCCTAAAGTTTACTGTTTGTATTCAGGATTACTTCTAATCTCATAATAGGGTAATCATTAAGATTTTTTTTAGTAATTTGATATACCTTTTGAATGACACTTTGGTGAGTCCTTGTTCTTTTGTTCAACTTACTGTCTCAAGCTAAACCTATTTTCTTCCGCTTACCTTTCCTGATCTACTCCCCACTCCAAGGTCAAACATAAAATGCTCTCTTTCTGCTTTATAGCAAGGGTCAGCAAAATTTTTATGAAAAGTGCCAAAGATTTTGCCTTTGTAAGCTGTATGGTCTCTGTAACCACTTAACTTGCACATTTTTAATATGCAAGTAGGTATAAGCACATATGTAAGCAATTGAGCATGGCTGTGTTCAGAAATATTTAAAAATAGGCAGTGGGCTGTAGTTTGCTGACCTCTGCCTTATGTTCTTGATAGTACCTGCAAGAGCTGCTTCATATTGGGGCGCCTGGGTGACTCAGTCGGCTAAGCATCCGCTTTAGCTCAGGTCGTGATCTGACAGTCTGGGAGTTCAAGTCCCACATCTAACTATGTGCTGACAGCTCAGAGCCTGGAGCCTGCTTTGGATTCTGTCTTTCCCTCTCACTCCCCATCCCCCACTTATACTCTGTCTCTCTCTTTCTCTCTCTCTCAAAATAATAAACATTAAAAAAAATTTTTTTAAAGAACTGCTTCATATTTAGGTATTCAAGTTTGAAGCCTATACAAATATGATTTATTCAGTTCTATAATACCAGAAGTGGGATCAGATACTTGGTTATTACTTGCCCACTAGTCTTGGAAATTACCTAGTGTCTTAAGGTTCCTTTTCACTAAGGGCCAGACTGAAAATCCCTGAATTCTCTAGACTCGAATCAGACTCCAGTCTCAGACACATCTTGACTTGAATGTGTACCTCCTCTGTTAGAAGAGAATTGAAATCAGTTTCTAGACCATGTGGGGGTGCTGTTATTCACTACCTGTGTAGTTATTCTAGGGCTGGGAATTGAGCAGTTATGCTGGGCTCCATTTTTTGTGGATTACTGCTTAGTTTTTACATGATAAAGACGGACAGACTGCTTAGCAGTTGGTTTGGATAGTCTCCCCAGACTAATACTTCCATCCAGTAGCACATTTTGCATTTTTCTGTTTTTGTAGAAAACCCCATCTGAGAATAGAACACTCAAGGCTGAGCAAATGCTCTAAGCAAAAGGCTTGAGAAGAATCATAAATTGCTGGTGTTAAGCATGGCCTTACAGGTTTCAGTTCACTCTGTCACCAAAGGTAGAAAGCCCTCCCACAGGGTTTCTGTCTCGTGGTCGTCCATGTACTGCGTGTGCTCGCAGCATAGCTGGCCCCTCCCTGCCCGGAGCCTTTGACTCCAGTCCTGTCAGTCAGAGTGGCGAGTGGCAGGGGTGGAGTATGGAAGATGGAGTCTGAGAGGATTGGGTTCGCTGCTCTAAAAGGCATCGTGCAAAGAATCAATGTGATCTTGGTCATGAAAATCTAGCTCAGGAGATATTCACTGGTTAAATAAAATTATTCTTATGCTTGCTCATTTTAATCTGGAGAAGTTTCTGCCTGAACATTTCATAGTTTTATTTTAAGTGATTTTAAATGCCAAACTGTATAGAGGAATAGATAGAGGTTCCCTCAGTTTTTCTTAACTGAAAAGGAACATTCAGCTTTGGGCAAGTTTTAAAGTTTTCTCTCATGCTTGTATTTCAGGAAATATAAGCTTTAACTTTTCACAATGGCCAAGTGTAAATGAGTTGACAGTGCTAGTTAGATGTAGTTATCAATACATAACCTTCTTAATTTTCTTTTTTTCCTAGTGATGGTTGGCAGAGAGAGAGAGAAAGTGGGAAGGGGCAGAGAGAGGGAGAGAGAACGGATCCCAGCAGGGCTTGAACTCTCAAACCATGAGATCATGACCTGAGCTGAAACCAACTGTCAGACACTCAATCAACTAAGTCATCCAGGCATCCCACCCTACTTAATTTTCTAGTAACTTATACATTCCAGTTTTACATGATGAGAGAGAGGAATATATTACTTCTTTTCTCACGTTTTTATTTCTAAAAAAATTTTTTGGACAGAAACCAACTAAAGGATAAAACCCCCACAAAAAAGCACTCTACTTACTTTTCAAGTAGAAAATCCCTATGAGGAAATTTCTGTTCTTCAAAGTTCATATACTGTAAAATAAAACATTTGGGAATGAGCTGACTAAATGCCAAATGTAGCACCTGTGGCCCTGGAAAACCCACCAGTGTCCTATGAACTGTGCATTGACCAGATCAGGAGGATGTTTGTGCAGTTGTGTACACACCCCCTTTTTCCAGGGAAAAGGAATATTCTAGCATAAGTACCCTAAATAATTTTGTAGTCTGCTAGGTTTTTCAGATATGGCTTTAAACCTAGGGGTGGGGCGCTTGGGTGGCTCAGTTGGTTAAGCGTCCAACTTCAGCTCAGGTCATGATCTCACGGTTCATGAGTTCAAGTCCCGCATTGGGCTCTGGGCTGACAGCTAGCTCAAAAGCCCGGAGCCTGTCTTCAGATTCTGTCTCCTTCTCTCTCTGCCCCTCCCTGGCTTATACTCTGTCTCTCTCAAAAATAAACAAATATTAAAAATAATAAATAAACCTAATGAAAACGTGTATTGCTTCTTCTCAGAAGAGTATGTTCAGGGAACTATTGTAAACTATTATATTACCCTTTCAAAAAGAAGCAAGTGTTTTATTTTTGTGTAACCATACCTGTGGAGGAAACAAAATGTAGGTAGATGAATATATTGCTGTAAGAAAACTGGCAATAAGCTGGTCCTTGCAAGCAGTCCTGAGTCCGTGCCGGGGAGAAGTGAAAGGTCAATCACCTAAGACTGGTGAGCCATCATTATTTCCATTTAACAGGTGAAGACACTGAGGCACAGAGATGGTAAGGTGCCCAACGTCACATAGCTAGTAGATTACAGAGCCAGGCCCATGTTTGTAACTATTACTGTGTTGAACTGCGACACAAAATACAATTCAAAAACTACCAGGTGACCTTGTGCCACACAAAACAAATATTGGATCCTTGTCATATTGATAGCTGGTGGCATTGTGTCAGAAGAAGAGCCCTGGATTCAGAGGTGGTGACCTGTAGTTTGTGTGGGCTCTAGTGTTTTCATCTGGGAAATGGAAACAAAAACCACCCTCTGTGGTTGATGGCTGGAATCTAAAAGAAGAAATAAATGTGAAGCATATAGCACAGTAACCGCATGCAGGGCTGTGCTGAGACTGTAGTCTGTCAGGTCAGGGGGGTGAGTAAAAGACAGCTCAGGCCTCTGAAGGGGATGGCAGAGGAGGGACTCAGATTACGCTGTGCAACTAGGACTCCTGCAGACCCTTGTCACACAACATGGTCTTTGACTGAGGGAAGATTTGCAGCTCCCTAAAAAGCACTAAGGAAATTGGGTGGCCTCAAAGAAGTCTAGTCTGTCCCCATTTTTTAAACATTTAGAAAGAAATTTATCCTATACAATTTGTTGGGGTTTTTAAAATTTATTTTTGAGAGACCGAGTGTGTGCAGGGAAGGGCAGAGACAAAGGGAGATAGAAAATCAATCCCAAGCAGGCTGCACACTGCCAGCCCAGAACCAGATAAGGGGCTTGAACCCATGGACCATGTGATCAGGACTTGAGCCCAAATCAGGAGATGGATACTTAACTGACTGGCCAACTGAACTACCCAGGCCCTGCTAAAATTTGGTTTTAAATTTACATAGATACAAACATATATATATATGTATACATATACATTCATACATACGTGTGTATGTTTATTTCTTTAAACGTTTCTACAACATTTACTCCTTAAAGCACTTCTCAGCAATCTCAGACAATGGCTGTAAATTGATGTGTGTGTCCTGAAAGATGGATGACCCTGGACGGCTTGCTGCACAGTATTGTGGTTCCCATTCATAGCAGCATCCCTTGCTCCAGAGTTGGCCAGATTGCAGGGATGTGTAGTATGGAGGGACACTAAATAGGGCAACAGGGTTAAGATCATCATTTGAGGCCCCTTCAGTCATTTTAGTAAAGTAGCCTAAATACCACCTTTTTAGCAGTAAGAAAATTAACTAAAAAATAAAAATAAATAGCTCCACTTAAGTCTCAGGCACCTAATTTTTTTAAAAAAGCATTTGAAAACAATTTGAAGCTTGAAAATTTTAATATGCTTCAAATGGACATTTGTGACTTGAATTTTACAAAGTAATACATATGGGAGTTTATTTCATTTCATAAAGCGATTCATGTGTTTTAATACTAAGGAATTCCAAATAACACTTTTATTAAGGAAAAACTTTAAATGGTTTCTTGTGTAGAAAATAAAAAAGGTTCTTTGAGTAACATGAAAATTTATAAAGCTTTAAGAAATGGAGTTTTGCCATTAAGGGGAACATTACTGCATCTCATGGAAGCAGCCTTTTTTAAAAATCAGTGTATTTCCACTTTAAATTCATTCCTCCTCAGAATGATGCCTCAGTAGTTACTGATGAAGAATTAGACTTGGCAGTTTTCATTGTAGCAAGGGTGTACTCAAGGCTGAATGTTCATACTCAGTCAAAAACGGTAATGAAAAACATAACATCCATTTACTTATATTCTTATCTGCCTTAAACTAGATTAGTAATACATAAAGTCTCATGTTGCTCTTTGATATTTTTATTATTTGTGCAAATAGATTATGACCAACTAATACATCTGACATTCAAGTAAAGGATGAATTTAATTAATATTTATTGAGCATGAGCAGAGTTCATGGAACTCTAGTAAATACCAGAAAATGCAGCTTCTGTGTGTGTAATTAGTACAAGTTGGGGATGAGGTTGCAATTTGCAAACTGGAAGATAAGAGAATTACTGCTGAGGGAAGAGTGGGATTACGTAAGAGACTTGGTTGTGAGAATTAAGTTTGAAATCTGGAATAATGCTAAAACTCTTGATTTAAATTTTATTTTCCTCAACTCAGAGGTTAATTGCTTGCTGCTGGTGGTCAGAGGAGGAACAAACAAGTTGTTTCAGGTTGGGTTTGTTGTTGTCCTGTGGAAATTTATTTCAGGTAAGATCCAGTGTGTTATGGAGGCCGTCTTTGGAGTACCCGCCAGGTGCCGTGCTAGCACACGTGGAACAGATCTGTAGGTGAGGAGACTAGCATGTGCTTCCTGCTCACTGGGCGGCCGGTGGAGGAGACGGGCCTGTGTGTGAGTGGTGGTGTGTGGTGCTGTGGTGGCAGGGATGCCCTGGCCTATGGACAGAGTGACTCTGGAGGACATGTTTCTACTTAGGAGAGAATTCCAACCTCACTGTTGTTGGTGAACTGGAGAGAGGAAGCCCCTGGGATAGGGCTTTGTGTTAAGCCCCAAGTTAAGGAGGTGGCCCCATCATGTCTTCCTGGTGAGATGACAGGAGGAAGTGGACAAGGGGCCTGGACTGGGAACATGGTGCCAGGGTAGAGTGGTGAGGCCTGTAGCATACTGGGGTCGCCTGTCAGTCTCAGTATATCCAAATGCCATTAAAAACTAAAAATACTGATGTATTTGAGAAGGCTGCCACTTTTGTAGCCTCCGGATTTGAAGTGGAAAAGTCAGTAGGCCCAGGACCAAAATAGGTCTTATGGACTCAGGAGTCATTAATTGCCTCAGAAAAGGAGCTCGTGCCAAGTATGGTGTGTGTCCCTAGTGGTAGTAAAGCCAGCCCTGCCCTCCAGTCACTTTTATTAGGGACATAGGGCAGCCGCCACATAAACTGTTTTAACCCTAGATGAGGAAAGGGCACCTGTTTCTGCGTGGGGGCTCCAGAAAAAGCTTCTCAAACTGGTTACCGCAGTTGAGTTTTATAGATGCACCACCAGAATTCTGTTGAAATCCTAGGCCTAATGTGTGTAAATATCTCTTAAGGTGATATGATTAAACTGAGATACTTTATAAAAAGCAAAGTACCTGGCAGTAGAATTTAAATTAAAATATTAGTGTTAAAATGTAAAGTGTTATATTCTTACTTCCTTTAATTTATAAATTGTCCTTCAAAGGTACTTGGAATGAGCCAAAAAGAAGACACTAAATACGGCCTTTTTTCTTTCTTTCTTTTTACCTTTACTCATTTGGGTTATTGGTGTTATGTGAGTTCTGGTAGAGCCACAGTTAATAGAATCAGCCGTCTCATTCACCATATTGAGGATTTCTAGATGACAGAGCCTGGCCTTCATGGCTTTGTCATATTCAAAATGTTACTTTCTAAGCATCTATCAATGTCATGATGCAAAGCAGGCCAGGAAATGCATGCTGGGCATGCCTTATGTTCATGGGACATGTAGCGCTGATTCTAACAACTTTTTTTCTTTTTAGCTCAGAACATTTTAACATTTTCTGTAGTTGTGCAATTTAAAACGGTCATCTACAAACTCGGATTTCAGATAAAACACTGGTTTGGAACTTTAAGGTAATGTTGAAAGAAGATAGTTACCCACCAGCAGCTAACTGTGGGCTTGATCCCTTGCCTTCAAGATTGAAATTCCTTCTTCATTTTACTGCATTGTCCTCATTTCTTCAGTTTGCTCATTGCCTTTACAAAGGGTCCTTTGTGCTTCATTATCATTTTTTATGATGTTGTCCCCAGCTAAATTTCTTCCCATTTGCCTTAGGCTTTTCTTGTACCCTGGATCTCCCATTATTTTTATTGTCCACCAACGACTGTTTCTGCATACTGATGAAAGGGGGCTTCTCCCTCCTCCCGCTGGCGGCTGCTCCCGCCCCCATTCCTGGCTGAGCAAGGAACACAACACTCACTCTGAGGTGCATGTCTGTGGTGAATGCTGATTAGTTTGCACAGACATCCACTTCTTTTTTGCTTTTGTGGCCTCTCAGCTTTTCTTCAGTCAGCAAAGACTGTGCTGTTAGTGGACGCTTGATCAAAAAGATTCATTGTACTCACTGTGATATGGGAATACTCTGTTGACCCAGGGCTGACTGTACCCCACGCTTCCCTCAGTCCAGTTGGCTCATTGATGGCCACATCCACCTGTATCCTTTCCTGTAAACTGAGAAGATACTGGGCTTGGCAGGACAGTGGAGTGGGGAGATGAAGAGGACTGTGCGTGTGATGCTGAATGGTTTTTGAACCTTTTATGTCACTGCTTTTCTTAATGCAAATACTCATAAACTATATAAAAGTTGGCTTTTAATTTTCAGAATTTTATGTGACCTATTTATAATTAAGTACAGTTGAAATTACATGACTTTTGATGAAAGGTGGTTTAAAGAAAAGAGAACTCACCAGCCTCGGGGTCAGAAGACTGTTCTACTGGAGATTTTGCTGCTTAACTAGGGAAGTGACATTGAATAAGTCTTTTAAAAGGTGTTTGTGCCCTTGTTTCTGTAACTGAAGATAATGGAAGGAGATGCCTTTCCTGTCTCTCACAGAGACAAAAATGGCAACATATATAAACATTCTTTTAAGACATCAGGAAGGGGCGCCTGGGTGGCCTAAGAGGTTAAGCCTCCAAATTTGGCTCAGGTCATGATCTTGGTGAGTTTGAGCCCCCCATTCAGCTATGCTCTCAGAGCAGAGTTTGCTTTGGATCTTCTGTCTCCCTCTTTCTCTGCCCCTCCCCCATTCATGAGCAAGCAGTAGCACACACACCACCACCACCCTCAAAAATAGACATTAAAAGAAACATCAAAAATGTGATGTTTATAATGATGCTAATATGACAAATAGTCTTTAGCTGTCCTTTTTTAAATACTGAAAAACAAAAAACAACCCTCATAAAGAAACAATCCTTTTTAAAGAATGCGTTTAGCAAGGTAAACACAGTATAGTAAGTCAAATTAGCAAACTTTGAAATCCATTGGGAAAACCCTTTGGGAACTTGTATTTACTGATTGTGCAAGGCTGAGAAGTTTTTGTTTAGGCTAAGGATTTTTCAACAATTCTGTGAATACTTAGCTTTTGTAGTAACAACAACAATAACAAAAACTGATGGGGGTAAAATCTATCATATTAGGAGACTGAGGTAGAGAGAAAAGAACACAGGTATGTTGTAGATGTGAAGGCAGAGAAGTGTCACTGTGTTCGTCACAAGACTGGATAGGAAACCTTGGTCAGACCTGGGAGAGAAAGTTCCTTAAGTTTTGAGTTAACACACTTATCTTCTTTATTCACTTGGAAAATGGCATCCTGGCCATAAAGATTATATTCCTAAGCAGATCTTTCCTCTGTCTCATCCTAAAGGATTCCCAAGTTGACTTCCATGGTAGCTCCACTGTGGTAGGTGGTTACAAAGAGAGAGCCTCACTTTGTTGTTGGTGTGGAATGCCTTTCGGATATTTCAAAAGGTCAGACTTTAAATGTATATATATTTTTAATGGAATGAGAAAATGAAGCTCTTTACAGAGCGGTAGTAGACCATGAAGTCACGTTACCTTGCAGTGAAGGAAATGAGCTGTGTAGGCCTTTACATTAAGGACTGTAGGTATTTACTGCTTCTGTAATGGTGAAAGTCTGGAAACTACCTAAATGCCCAGTAGTGAAGGATTAAATATGTAAGTTGTTTTGAGTTCATGCAATGTAGAATACAGTTCAGTCTCACTCACACATACACAATTTTATGTAAAGAAAACAACTTTTGTATATACATTGTTTTAAGCATATGTTTGTAAGCATAGAAAATGTAGGGACTTTTTTATTGTAATAAAATACACATAACATATAACTTACCATTTCAGCCAGTTTTACACATACAATTTAGTGGCATTAAGTACACTTATTCACATTATTGTGCAGCTGTTAACCATCGTCCATGGTAGTGAACTTCTAGTTAGTCATTTTTGCATTACTTGCATCTTTTACAAGAATATATTGATATTATTATAAAAATTGACTTAGATTATAACCCATGGCTTTGCATTAGCTCTGTGACCGTGGACAAGTTTAATGTTTTACCATCTGCAAATCAGGATAATTAATAGTGCCTCTCACAGCATCATTATAAAGACTAATACAGACTAAAATAGTATACGCATATGTGATGTATTTGTATTTTTGTAGGGTGACATGAAACAAGCACTAGACTAAGTGTTGGCTGTTATTTTTGTCAGTTACATATGTGATCCCAACGGTGTGAAGGGTAAAACGAGACTTCAGATACCACATAACACGCTGTATATTGTTTTATAGTTTAGACTCTGAGTAGGGTTTAGGTTTGAAATATAAATAAATTAATATTCTTAATGAAGTATGATGTACTACTTAAAACAGATGTAAATTTCTGAAAGATATACAGTTTATAAAAGTAATGAATACAGATCATTTGCCTGCAGTAGGTGAACCTCTTGGTTCTCACACAGTGTGCCCTGGCACATGTAGGTTGACATGCCCTGTGGTAAAAATCAATTCAGGATATCTTCTCTACCAAAAAATAAGAGATATTTTTTCAAGCTTAAGGTATTTTTTTCATAAACTTGTTCTAATTGTTAGTGATTACTATTACTTGAAAAGCAAACAATTTTAACTGAAAAACTGGAAATACATATTTATACTCATCTTGTCAGGTTTTTGCTTTTTTACCTTTGTTCCTCCTGGTTGTTGTTTGTTCTAAAGGACATGCTTCTGTTTGTGAATTTAAGCTGTGTGTGTATCACACATATATAGTTACAGAGTTTTATTTTCTGCTAATACAGTGCTTCCTTATTCCTGTGATGGAATTACACGTCTGCTGGATGGGGTTGTGTCCCTGTCCCTGCAGCTCATGGGGGACAGCACCCCTGGCTCACACGCCCTTGTTGAGTTCCTTAACTGAAGTGTTATAGATACCACAGAGAAGATGTTCCTTTGTGTTTTTAATGTAGAATACCTTGTCCTTTTAAAATATTTTGTTTCTGGTTCATATTTACATGATGTAATAGAATGTGGAATGGACTATAAGACATGAAATATCTCTTTAAAGAGGCCTGACTTCAAAATGAATGTTGCCATTTGTGGTTAGAAGTGAAAAGGAAAAAAAAAGCTTTCATGAGTCATATTTGCATTTTTAGGTCATAGTTGTATCTTAGCTTTAAATTCTGTATATTATAAATTAGTATTATCTGTGTGATTGTTTTATTGCTTCACCTTTAAATTGTCCATAGTGCTTAAGAGACAGAACATACAACACACACATATATAATAAACATACATTTCTTGGTTCTGATCATATGATATCCGTGAAAATGATTAAAAAATATTTGCAGTTGATCTCTTACAAACTAATCTTATGTTGGCTTTACAGTCTTTTAGAAATTAAGAAGTAAAATATTATTTCATTGTGACCCATTTATCTACTGAAATTAATGACAATTTGTGATTCAGTGAGGCTTAAACTGGGAAATAAAATATAACAGTTTCTGTAGTTATGTTTCAAAAAATGAAAAGAAACCTGTGAGTTTCTGTGGTTTGTGGTAGAAATACCTAGTACTACTGTGTGGTAGACCTTCATTAGATTTGCCAAATATTTGAAACCAGCTCTGTGCAAGACAGCTCACTCAATGTTGAAGAAATTTTCAAAGATGAGTAATTTGCCTTTGAGGCAAAGAGAGATCAAAGAAATTGTAAATTGTTAAAATAGAAGCTTGATTAGGACCTGAGTCCCAAGATGATGGGGTTTTGGGAGGTGACAGTGCAGTTCATGGGGTCCAGAGCTGATGGTCAAGAAAGAATTTTTGAAGACGTCTTTGGTGCAAAACGGTGATTTTATTAAAGCACAGGGACAGGAGCGTGGGCAGGAGGAGCTGTCTGAGGACCATGAGGAGAGACTGGTTATATACTTGGGAGTTAGAGGAAGTAAAGTCTGGGGGAAGTTTCCAGTGGGATTTCCATCTGCTAAAGAAGACTCTCAGCGTAGTGGAGGCCTAGCTATTGTCAAGCTAAGGTTGACAACCCCTGGCAAAGCATTAGCATGAAGACAGCAGGGAGTTGCTGGAGAAATGTTTTACTCTGCCAGGCTGAAGTATTTGTCTCAGTGGGTTGCAGATTACAAGGAAATATAGTTCTGTCTGTCTGCCATTTCCTTCTGTCTTTGTTTCCCACACCACAATGAAGGGGTAATGTTGGGGCCCCAAGAAATGAAGTCTATAATTCTGGAGATTAGGCTATTGATAAAATTGCCTTTTTCTTGTGACGTACTAAGATATTCATAAATAGATGGAGACTCAGGTCTTGCAGGACTATAATCTTTATCAGTTAAACATTTGTTTTTCCCCATTCCTTTCTTCTTGGGCAGCCAGGAGTGCCCCAGGAATAGCACACATAGCCCAGCTAGTTGGGTGGGGGGGAGTGTTGTTTGTGACCTGTCAGCTTGCCTTTTGCTCCCTCATCACAAGAGACTGGAGTGGGGACACTCTTAAGGGGTACTTGGTTGTGGCCACAGTAGACTGTGAGATGTCCCAGTTCCTGGACTGCGCTCGCAAACTCTCTTTACTCCCACCCACTCCAAGTCCCACCTCTTACATTTTGTAAATTCTGCATCAATGTAAAAAGGAGAGACTTTGAAAAAAAGTTTTTGAATGGTAGATTAAGTAAGAAGCTGATAAAGGATGTTGTCACTCTATCAGAGTTCCCTTCCTGGTACAGCTTGGTGTTACCGTCACTGAACGTGGCCATGCTTGAGAATACAGTGAGTTTATTTCAAAGTTTTATGGATACTTCATGCAGAAATCGTTTACACAGCATATGTTTTTTTTCTGTGCAGTTTTTTCCCTTATTATGACTTTATTTTTTTAATGTTTATTGAGACAGAGTGCGAGTAGGGGAGGGGCAGAGAGAGAGGAAGACACAGAATCCAAAGCAGCCTCCAGGCTCTGAGCTGTCAGCACAGAGCCCGACGTGGGGTTCAAACCAAGGACCGTGAGATTATGACCTGAGCCGAAGTCAGACGCTTAACCGACTGAGCAACCCAGATGCCCCCCCCTTACTGTAACTTCAAAATTCAACATTACAAACATTTTAAATCATCAAAATATATTTCCAGCATAGATAAACATGATATGAAGTGCTGTCATCCATAACACACAAATAGGCATTCTTATTTATTAAGAACATGGTATGAAATGCCAGTTTAGTCAATTATTTCAGAAGTAGTGGCTGTCTCATAAGGTTATGGGAATTAAATGAGTTAATGTATGTACTCAGAATAGTGCCTGACATATAAGGAAGCGTCAGGATGCAGAATAATGTGAATACTGTAATATCATTTGTTAAAACAAGGTTTGGATGTATTGTACATAGAAACTGGTGAGTAAAGGATATTTTTGAGAGAATTAAAAAAAACTGGAAATAGTTTCTTTGGGAAAGAGGAACCTGGGGTAGACGGGGAACATAGATCTTGTCAACTTTTGAACTGTTTTTTTAACCATATATTAATTTTAAAAATAATGTCATGTTCCAAGTAATTTAAGAGAATCTACTTTAGAATGAATTTATGTTATTTTCAGATGGCCCTGCTGAGGCACCAGTGACCAATGGGAACACAACCACAGTGGCATCTCTGAATGACGATCTTGACATCTTTGGACCAATGATTTCTAATCCCTTACCTGCAACTGTCATACCCCCAGCTCAGGTATGTAGCAAGAACATAGCTTGACATGATCACTGCTTATTTCCTTTCTGAAACGCCTTGAAAGTTCAGCTTTGAAAGAATTGTCTCTGAACAGTCCCAGATTTGAAAGGTTCCTATTCTTTAGGCCAGGGCTTGACAAACTAAGTCTGCAGCTTGATTTTGCAAATAAAGTTTTATTGGAACACAATCATTCCATTTGTTTATGTTTTGCCTGTGGCTGCTTTTATATCACAAAAACAAATTGAATACTTGCAACACTTTTTGACCCACAAGGCCTAAATATTCACTGTTTAAAGTGTGTTGACTCTTGCTTTCAGCAAACAGTGGTTTAGAGTGAACAAGTGGGAAAAATCAGACTATATCAACCTTTCCTGAGATTAACAAGGTGACTTCAGAGGTTTTTAAAGTTAACCATAGGTGTATAAATATTGATTGTATAAGCCAGGAGTTCTTTTTTTATGGTCTACTGAGCCATCCTCAAGATAGTGTTTATTAAAAAAAAAAAAAAGATAGTGTTTATTTCTGGTTGCAGGAAAACTAAGAATAAGAAATTGTAGCAAATTCAGTACTTTTTTAATGAAGATAAGTTGTTTTAAGTTAGCCTTAAATTTTTGTTTTATTATTGAAGTATAGTGGACATACAGTATTTTTACTTTTAAATTTTTAAAAAAATATTGTCCTAGACAATATTAATGGTCAGGATTTTTTTCACATGTTGATGATAAAGAAATTTTGAATTTCATTCTTTACATGGAATTTTTTTTGCCTTTATTCCTTTTTTAAGATTGTAAATTAATACTTTAAATATTTTTTAAGCTTTGTGAGGTATAATTGACAAGTAAAATGGTAAATATTTAAAGTGTATATTTCATTTCCACTATCAAGTTAATTAACACACCCATCACCTCACATATTTACTTTATTTGGTGAGAACTTCTACTTTTTCTTTCTTTACAAAGTTCAGTTACACAATGCAGTATAATCCACTATAGTCATGTTAGAGGTCCTCAGACCTTATTCATTTTATAACTGAAAGTTTGTACCAGCCTCCATTTTTCCTCACTCCTAAGCGCTAGTAACGACCATTCTGCTTTCTGTGAATTCAACTTTTCTTTTTAAATTCCACAAACAAGTGATCCCATGAAGTATTTATCTTTTTTAAAGGTGAATATGTTAACTTTTAGGAATGTAGGTTACTCTTAAGCATACAACTTTAAAATTCTCTTTTAAATATATACTTTATAAGTAACAGTTTGTTTCAGTACAGCTTAATTTTTGAGGTAAAATATTTCCTTTTCTCTAGAAAACCTGAGCCAAATGAAAATTGCATGGAAAGTTTTAATAAGAACCTATGTCTTATTAAGAAGACTAATTGCTTATACTTTTATTATGTGTATTTTTGTTATGATAATCATTTTATAATTACCACTAGAATTGAGCAAACAAATTTCTTAGGAATTAGCTTAAATTATCAAAATTGTCTGCAGCATTAATGTTTATTTTCAGAAAAGATAGCTTTATTTTATGGCTTTGCTCCTGCTTCTCCTCTACCCCAAAACTTTAAAAGGACTGTTACTACTATTGTTTAAGTAACATTAATTACCTTGTGAATCTGTGCAGACATGGGTATGCATATGATAATAAAAATTGTCTAATGCTAATGTTGTGGCTTCAGGAAGAAGCATTAGATTATTTGACAGTCTGAGCCTGAAAAGCAATTTCTTTTGGTGTAGCATTCTAAGTGAGGCTGTTTTATCTGCTAAACTTCTTTTGATTCCGTTGGAGTAGGAGAGTTGCTTTGCAACTGCGTGGAGAACTAGACCCCATGTCTGAGGCTCCGGTACTTCATGTGTTCTGTTGGGCATCAAAACAGGTGGAACAATGCAGACCTCACTTAACTCTTAAGTAGCACCGCGACCAGCAGTATGGGGCGCGGCTTCTACCTTTATGAGGGATTGATTGTTCTGGCCTTCATGCTTCGTGCATTTTGCTTCAACAACTAAGAGTAACAGTCGATTTTTTAAATCCCACCTAATTCTGTTTCTTAGAACATTGATTTTGGACCAAAACTGTGCCAGTTGTATTGAGCCCTGTAAAATATTTGGTGAACAAAATTATTTTTCATCTGAACTTCATGTAAAACCCAGACAGGTTTTCAAAATAATGTCTTTGAAAATGGAGAGGGGAAAGGCACATTAAATTACATATTTTAGATGTATAATCTAGCTATGTAACTTACTAATTTTGGTGGGTTTCTATTATGTAAAATTGATCGGATAGAAACAGGAATTACTCTGAACCCTGTACTCTTTCAGTCCTGATTTTATTCATAGTAAAAATTCTATTAAAAGATTTCCTATTCATGTGAGGACGAGATTTACCTCTTTGGCTCTGTAGTCTTCTGAAGGAGGTTGGAAATAGTCAGCTGACCAGAATGCACATGTGTATTGAGGGTTCCCAGGGAATCATTCCAGAGTCCCCAAAGGGGACTTATAGAAGCCATCCCTTTCCTCCTATCCATAATATACATAAACTGACAGTATCTAGACCTGCACAGGTGCTGTGTCCTGACCTTGGATCAGCCTTAGGATCCCGACAGCCAGAAAAAAACCTTTGTTTAGGATTCTGCAGCCTCCCAAAGTGTAAACTGACAGACAAAACTTGTTCTCCTTTAATCCTATAGTTACACTGCTATCAAATGGTGCACCAAAAAAATAATAAAAAATAGACATAGGAGTGATTACTAGTCATGCTATTTGGTTTGGCTGCTTTTAGACTATGACCATGTTGGGGTAGATATTCCATTTTATGTACCTTCATCAGAAGAAATACACGTTTAGAGAATGTGGCTATTAGGCTGCTCTAGTATGAGACTGTGGTTTCATTTTCCATGGTTTTAGTTGCCCACAGTTTGGAAGCAGATGATCTTCCTTCTGATGTATCGCCACGTGATTAGTATTAGATGAACACTGTCACGGTGCCTCACCATTCACCTCACTTCAGCTCATCATATAGGCATTTTATCATCTCACATCAAAAGAAGAGTACAGTATGTTTTGAGGAAGACCATATCACCTTTTATTATAGTATATTGTTATAATTATTCTACTTTATAGTTATTGTTAATCTCTCTGTGCCTAATTTATAAGTTAAACTTTATCATAAGTTTGGATGTATAGGGAAAAAAACAGTATATATAGGTTTTGGTATTGTCCATGGTTTCCAGCATCCCCGGGGAACTTGGAATGTATCTTGGAAAGTGTGGGGCGGGGGAGGGGGGACCACTGTAATAGGTTTCCGAGCCATTTTGGATTTTCTTGTACTTTCATCTCTTCCACAGGGAATAGACGTCAGGATTTTGCGCAGGTTCTTAGTCTGAACAGAAACTAAACATGAAAAGATTACTTAGTGAGATGGTTGCTTCATTACCTAACAACATTAATAAACACTGTGTGCTTAATTCTGCCATTGTGCAGAGCACTTCTTGTGGTCATCAGGCAACTCTGTAAGGTTGGAAGTCGTCTCTCCAAGTTTACAGAAGAGACCGTGGAGATTAAGTGACAGTCTAAGGGCACAGTGTAGCAAGCGGTGGGACCAGAGGTCTAGCCCTGGCGGGCTGGCTACAGCACTCTCGCTCTTGGTCTCTGTGAGTTTCTCCCGCATCACTGGTAGTTCGTGTAAGATTGTATTCCAGTGCGTTGTCGTACTTGGTATTCCACTGTGTCTCTTACACATTTCAGATCTTTTGCAAAGTTAAAGGACTTTTCGATCTCAAAATTCTTGCTTAATTTGTCATAGTAGATTCAACTGTTGTTCTGCTTAAATTTGTGAATTCAGTGGTTGGATGGTAACTTGTTAGATTTTTTAAACAAGATGTT
Source organism: Suricata suricatta (assembly GCF_006229205.1). NCBI lineage: Eukaryota > Metazoa > Chordata > Mammalia > Carnivora > Herpestidae > Suricata > Suricata suricatta. Next base: position 61,568,225 of record NC_043706.1, read on the forward strand.
AAATGTTTTTTTTTTTTTAACAAGGCAAATTTGTTTACATGATCTTTAACTTCTACCTTATTCTCACCTTATTCTGTAGTTTAAGATGACCCTTACCCAGTTTTTACCATTCTTCAGAATTCTTTAAAACTCTTCCCATCTAAAACAATTGCATGTAAGCCAATGTGAGTGTGATTGAGTAACGACTGCGGAAATCTTTGAAGCGCGGTGACTAGCTGTGATCGTTTCATCTGTGTGCAGACATAGGTTATCGTTTTTCTTTTGTATTAAGTATCTGAATACTAATTTGTATTTGTCCAAAAGTGGAATGAAGATATGGCTGAGAGTATAGGTGGTTGGAATTTTGCTGAACTTCATTTCTGGATAGGCTAGAAACATTCTAATGTTGTGGTTAAGACCGATCTAGATTAGGTTTATAAAAATACCATGAAGCAGCTTTTGAAAAACAAAGGCTTTTCTTTTTTTCAAAGACAGAATCAGCCTTTGCAGGGTCCTCTTGCAGTCTGCTGTAGTTCTTTATTCTAAGGGCTACCAGTTCCTTGAAATAGTTGACGGGGATGCCCCAGCCTCTCCCACAAATGGTGGTCCTCACGTACTGTGAGCAGCCACGTACTGTGGTCAGGATGTGATGCGCAAGGACAGTGTCAGTTTAGCAGGTAAATGCGGATTATGAAAGAGCTTCGATCTACGTCTCTTACAGCAACAGATTCAAAGTAAGAAGCATTGTACCTTCATCCTAGATGTTGATTTTGTGTGGGCTTGTGAGTGGTCCTCTCTAATGTCACTATATTACCTTCTACAGTCAAGTAATTCCTAATTTCATTTAGATTAAGTAAGAGACGAACTGTATGTTAGTATGCAGAATGTGACCGCTTGTTTTGGTATTTGTCGCAGGGGTCGCCCTCTATACCTGCAGCTGCCACTCTATCTACAGCAATATCTGGGGACCTGGATCTGTTCACCGAGCAGGCTACAAAGTCAGAAGAGGTGGCAAAGAAACAGCTCTCCAAAGATTCCATCTTATCCCTGTATGGCACAGGAACCATTCAGCAGCAGAGTGCTCCTGGTAACTCGTTTTCACTCTGCTTTCAGGGAATTGCAGTAATATTACTAGAAGTATATACCCTTTATAATATTATTTCTTCCTACTTTTCCGTGTACTGGGTGCTTCTTTGCAATTTGTGCAACTACAAAACTGATATGAAGCATTAGAATTAAAAAGCATATACATACAGGATTCACAAAACTTTATTTAGAAGTAACAAGCTGTTCACATATCACTTAATATTGTTTCACAAGCTTACAGGATATGGACTGTTTTTGAAGAATTGCTTTGATTTGCATGAAGTTAACTTTGTGTGCAGTATGGTATTTTCTCTGTAAGTAAACAATAAGCAGTCTGAATTATCACATGAATTTCAAAACTGAGTTAATAATTAAAATGAAAGACTGGCACAGGAAGGATGATTCACATAGTTTGACTCTGTCAGATCCACTCTCTCCTCAATAAGAAGCTGGAATTCTAGGGCGCTTGCTTCCATTAAAGCTAGACCCCATCAGCTCTCAGTTGCATGTTTGCTAGTGGGAGTCCAGCCCTGCCCAGACAGCACATAATCTCACCAGAATCTATATGGCGATTGCATTGGATCTATCCTAATTAAATTTGCTCAGTTTTGTAACTGATTTGTGTGCATTTGGGAAGTAACCAGCTCTGAGCATGTAGGTTTGAGTTGGTCTGAGCAGTAGGAGCAGACTGAAATTAAAATTTTGCTGTGGGGTGTTCAGAAAGATAGTTGGTGATCCTTCTGTGATTATAGAGGCAGGTGAGTGCAGCTGTATACAGTGGCCCTGCTTTCTTCATTTTCTGTTCATGTTCTTAAAATGCAGGTGTGTTTATGGGACCCACAAATATACCATTTACCTCACAAGCACCGACTACATTTCAAGGTTTCCCACCAATGGGTGTGCCTGTGCCTGCGCCTGCAGCTCCTGGCCTTCTAGGAAATGTGATGGGACAGAGTGCAAGCATGATGGTGGGCATGCCCATGCCCAATGGGTTTATGGGAAACGCACAGACTGGTGTGATGCCAATTCCTCCAAATGTGGTTGGCCCCCACGGAGGAATGGTGGGACAGATGGGTGCGCCCCCGAGTAAATTTGGCCTGCCGCAGACTCAGCAGCCCCAGTGGAACCTCTCACAGGTAGGGGGGTCATTTACTCTCCAGTGTCTCTGAAATCAAAGAAAGGGGATTCATTTTCTGAACGGTTTTATTTAACTATAACAATGTGACAAAAGATTTGAGTAGAGGTATTGTATCAGATGAGAACTGTGATATAGTAACTTCATAATGCCTAAATAGACCACTGAGCTGTCGCTGACCCTATATTTAGAGTGTTCTGTAAAGCAATGTTAAGCACTTTTTCATTTCAGATTATAACACTAGTGAACATCTCGTTTGTAACAGCTAGAAATTATCTTGGGCGTCTTCCTCCCCGCTCCCTGTGAAATTAGCACCAAGCTTCAACCCAGCTCCCAGGGGCATTTTATAGTCCACTTTGACCAGCCTATTTTCACTACTAGTTTTGGGTTTTATTTTTGTTTTGGTAACCTAGTCTCAAAGCACTATTTTGTAAGGGATCTGTCAAGGCTGTTCTCCATGTCATATGCCTACTGCCCCTGGCTTTATATAAAATATTTGTTTAAAAACCTTTTTAAAGTTGGGTTTCCTTTTTACTTATGGACAAGTCCATATTTATCTCAGACATCCCCTTACATTATAAAATCCCATTTCTACTTAATTTAAAGCCAAGCGCTAATATACTAAGAAAACTTCTTTCAGTCTGTGTTAGCACTCCATTCTGACTTTTCTGCATAGACGAAGACCCTTAGACTTAGGTTCATGCTCCAGCTCCTCTTCCCTTGACAGTTCTGACTTGATGTTCCTCTAGCACTGGGGGGAATCTTGGTTTCTGTTCAGCTGTTTTACCTTGAGAGCATTCAGATAACAGTGTATAGTGATAAAATCACTGTTTATTCTCTTTTAAAGATTTTTTTTTTTAAGTAAAGTAATCTCCACACCCACCATGGGGTTTGAACTCACAATCCCAAGATCGAGAGTCACACGTTCTACCAACTGAGCCAGCCAGGTGCCCCTCCTGTCACTGTTTAAAGGAATTATCTGTATGACATTGGTGTCTACCCTCTGGGAACCTCAAGTACCAAATGTCAGTAACAGCTTTTGTGTAGCCAGGATGCTGAAGCACACCAGCTCCACGCTAAGGTGCTGGACGAACCAAACCAGTAAGGAGTGACCATTGGACTCTACTCTCAGGCATGCTGAGAGGTGCTGCTGCTTTCCAGCACCTCTCAGTGGAATCTGGGGCCAACAAGGTGGTTATAACACCCCTTAGTTGGTATGAAGACATGGACACTTATGCCTCAGCAGCAGAGTGGTGAACATCAGTGTCTTTGCAAGACAACTAATGAACTTTATTAAGAACACATTCCAACCCTAAGCACAGATTTTGAATCCACTCTACTTTGTGATAAATCTTGCCTTTACTTATTATCATCAATCTTAGAAGCAAGAGTACCATAGGAAAAGGGTTAGGATGCTTATATACATATATAATTCCAGTCTGGAAGAAAAATACAGGTAATCTTATATCTTATGTAATGAAAATTAATTTTAGATGTTTAGTGATTAAGCAAAAGTAAATGTATGTTTTTCATAGTAAGTATATAGAACCATTTAAGATTTTAACAAAGACAGTATAGTTGTCATATACAATATATAGTTTTGGGAGTATTTGACTTTCTGAAATTTCTTCAGATTAAAGCACAACATCCTGATAAATAGTTGGAAGTCAGAATAGTAGACTCTGATACAAATTCAAAGATTGCTTTGGTGCTTTTTTTTCAGTTGTGGTTAATCTTTGGGGGACAGGAAATGGAGTCTTGAATAAATATGATTGAGATCATTTAAAAAAAAGTAGAAGGAAACAAAACAGCTGTTTGCCTTCTCTAGGGAAATAATTGTTTGGTAGTCTTTTACCCTAGTGCTTTGACTAATTTTCATATTGTTGAAAAATAATTCTATAATTGCTATTAAACTTCATTATCTCTTTGACTAAATTAACCTCAAATAGAGGCAGCTTCTAATAAAACAGGGTAGCTTAAAAATGTTTCAAAAGGAATTAAAAGCAAAGTAAACTTCATAAAATAAGCCTTTTATGTTTCCCAGATGAATCAGCAAATGGCTGGCATGAGCATCGGCAGCACAAACCCGGCGGTGGGTTTCGGCCAGCCCCCCAGCACAACGGCAGGCTGGTCCGGAAGCTCGTCGGGTCAGACTCTGAGCACACAGCTGTGGAAATGAAAACTGCACTGCGAGTTTCATCCAGAACTACCGCCTGACACTCCTTGCTAAAACGCATCTAGCTCCCCTGTTTATTCATGTACATATAATTTTTTTCTTTTCCCCATTTGTTCATATTAAGACTTATCTGACTGACCGTGTTGGTCCGTACAAATTAAATTTGATGTGAAAAGCAGGTTGAGAAACCATTTTATGTCAGGGGCAGCTTTGCTTATTTCCCATGATTTCGTCAACCACATTATTTGAGAAGCTGCTCAGTCAACTTGCATAATCAGTTTTACTCTCGGTAAAATTATAGCTCTACTGTTTGCATATAAGGGAAGTAGTTATCATGTTAGTAATAACCTCTAACAGTATAAACCCCACCCCCAAATTAGCCAGTAATCCTGTAGGAAGGTACTGTATGATCAAATGTTTAATCATATAAATAGAATGTAAATGTGTCACTGAGCACTGTTTTCTAGTGTATCAAAATTATTTTATTTCATCATTCACTTCACTGTGCTGTTGTTATGATGTGCTTAACAGGGAACGTGGTTAGCGAAAGGAAGATAAACCTGGATGTTACTACAAAACTTAATTTAACGAGTGTTTAAAGAACTCAAATTTTATCCTCCTCTCTTGTAATTTGGATCTCTTCTTATGTACATAGTGCTAATAACGTGAAGACCTTTCTCTGCACTATACGCAAACAGGGTAACTGAACAAAGCCACTTTCAATCCTTGAAGGTATATCCAGGTTTATGACAGTAATTGTGTTTACATTTTATGGTGCCTAGTATTGACAAAATGTTATATCCCTATATTAAACAGATGAATCCATAGACCTTTTTATTTTTGTGGGTTTTATTTCTACAGTGTATACTGCCGCCAACCATACGAAAATGACTTAAGGTTGCAAAGTGAGGAATTGGGAACATTTAGTCAACAAAATACCTGTCATTTGTTTCTAAAACCTATTCAGTTCCACCAATTCTAAGGCCAGATTAAAAAAGGATATGAGATACTCACAGGGGTATCCTGCACTGTCACTAGCCGAACTCTACAGAACTTCCAGGTTCATTGTAGGGAAAACATGCAGAACAAACGAAGACAAAAACACACATTTGGTACCGTCCAGTCGGTCGTGTTGACTGGCGAGCTCTGCTCACACAGGTGTCCGTCGCTGACAGTAACGGCGGCTGCGCCGGAGTAAAGGAACGGTCCCTGAGCCACGCGTCGTCGCCCACGTCCGCCAGCCGGGCAAGCTGCGCCAGTTGCTGCTCAGTCTATACCTCGATTTTCACCGTGTCCAGGTGGTACTTTGGCTCGTTGGCCAGATTAACCTTCTCTGTCCGCGTGTGCCACACGAGAACCTGGAGGGGAGGGAGACCTTTGGTAGCCGCGCTCCTTAACGCTGACACTCAACAAGGTCAAGCAGCACAAGTGAAATGAATACCTTGGTGCAGTTACTTGCTTTTGGTTCCAGTTCTTCAACTGTTGTTATCTGTTTTAGAAAATCAGATTCTTGCATCCCGGGCTGGGATCCACGACGCTTAAATACGGCTTTCGGATTGGACAAGATGACTTGAAGACTTACAGCAAATCCTTTGTGAAAAGTTAAAAAAAAAAAGACTTTAAAATAAAATAATTGGTGTACTTCTCTTTTTTCTGTAAAGTTTTGGACACATCAGAAATCCTGTTACATGCCAGGTGTGTGCCAGGTCTTGGCTCTCACAGTCGGATAGCATTGGGTGTAGAAAGCACCCAAACAGCGTGGTGCGTTCAGCGCCACGACAGAGGCGTGTGCACGGTGAGGGGCAGGGGACAAGAGCTGCTGTTGCCTAGACGTCATCACAGCCCGGCATGCAACACTCTGGGAACGGAGAGCAGAACATACACGCAGCTGCAGAACAGACACCCCCTGACCGTCCCCGGGGTGAGCGCACCTGCCTGTTCTTCACCTTCCTGTGTGCTCTCCTCAGAGCCGGCACTGCTGGGACTTTGAGTTTAGAAGACTGAGGAGTACAAGTCAATTAGCTAGAAAGTGAAAAATCCATAATCATTTGGTTTAAATTTCCAATTTGGTTCATTCCGACAAGAGTGGGGGGAGGTTTGGAAGTCAGTGCAGGAGTGTTATCCAGCCATTTGATAAACTTGGTTTTGGGGTTTAATTTTTTTTAAGAAAATAAATTACTGTCCATTTCCTTCAATTGTTTGGTCATGAAAAATCATTACTATCGAATCTGTGGTTTAGCAACCCTAGTTAACGGCTTAGCCGTCACACGCCCTGCAAGCTTTCTCAGCAAGTAGCTGCTGTCACCTTTGTGGTTGTTCTGGAAGTCTGAAGTCCTGGACCTCTGCTCTTTATGACGAAGTTGACACCGTAAAGTCAGACACCCTCTCCAGGGGCAAAGCTGCAAGAGCCAACCTCCAGGAACGGTTCTTCTTGGTAACTTTTTGCCCTTTTCTACATTAACTGCTTTATGCTTCTTTTTGCAAAAGCACAGTTAGCAAAGAAGTTCCAAATGACAGTAGGTAGTAAGTGGGGAGTTGTGAGAAAACCACAACCAGTATTCTAATCACTCCGCATGCCAGACTGGGACCCTGCCACTTCCATATCCTAGACCCTGCCCTCTTTACAGGAAAGCCCCCCATGAAGCTAGCTCCCCAAAAACACAACTTAGCCCAGCACATGCTGAGTGAGGCAGAGCAAATAAAATAATCATAAAGCATTAGCCTGAGGACTGGCTCCAGTATCTCCACCAGTCCTGGAGGGGGGCAGCACATTGTACAGAAAGAACACCGAATTTAGAATTACGAGCCTTTTGGTTTTGCCTGGAACCTTGTTCATGGGACACTGGCCACATCCCTGAACCTTTCTTGATCCTAAAACTTCCCATTTCCTCATCTGCAAGAGCTGTGACACCTTTTCAACTCCGTGTCTCATGTAAAATTAGTGAATGGAAAGACCCCACTAACCGCACAGCACTGCTCATGAGGTACTATGGGATATACATAAAAACACCATTAGAAATACGGCACCGGCCACCACCTACGGCTGGAGAACAGGGTTTACAGGAAAAGGGCCTGTGAACGGGGTGGCAGAGCCAGGCCACCTGCATTTCACACTTCCTGCTAAGGAGTCTGACGCCTTCCCCAGACAGGCAAAACTGCCACAGACCTCTTCAGCAAAAAGCTAGAGGTTCAAATTCACACAAAAAAGTAACTTTTCTAATGTGATTTTTGTGTTCTAGGAGGCGTTGCTTTTTTCATATACTTAAAAATAAGTTTAAGATGTTTTCTATAGTTGAGAGTCTGCCCTTCTCCGTCACTGAAGCTCCTGGTATACTTTTCACATGATGTCAAGGTATAATTGTATTTCCCCTTCCTTATAATTAAAAAAAATAGGCTCCAAACTATACAGAAGCCATTCTGAAAATGTGATGAAGCTAGTTTGATTTCCTTCATTTCCCCTGAAGTCTTTAACACATTCATCACGGTGACTCAGAGATTCAGATCAAGTGTAGTTTCTTGCTTTCCTTGGCTCGGGAATACCCTTCCAGCTCTTAAAGCAGAGTTACACAGCACAACCTACAACTTGCGTAAAGCTGCCAGCCAGCTGTGAGGCTAGACCTTGTTGTGCTCTAAGTCCCTTTCCTGGCCTCCCTGGAGAACAGGGTGCACCTGGCAGGCCAGCACCCTGGAGAGAGATTTCATGGGCGGCTCACCACATCAGCAAAGTGATTTTCTAATACAAAGGGGGAAGGGATGCAACTCAGATGCTCTTCAGTCTCCCACCACCGCCGTCTTCTTTGCCAGGCCCCTGCTCAGTGTCCTCAAAGGAAGCCAGTCACAGCCAGCAAGCGGGACTACACATTACGGAGGCCCAAACCCTGGGTTGCCTTTTGGGGAATCATGTGACCTGCCATGAAGCCGGGGGGTTACAGAGTTCTCCCTAGGAAAGCAGGACAAGTTTCTGAGCTCCATAAACCACTGCTTCCAACCCAAGACCTCCATCTTGGGTTTTCTTAATTTCCAAGTATTTATGCCTCAATTATTTTATGTACCCTTCCTTTTTTCTAGTGAAATTAATTTAGCTTCAAAGATGTTTGCAGTAGTTTTTGAGATACTGGGAGCCTTACAAAAATCATGGGACTAGGATTCTCTGTCCTGGTCAGTTGTATAAGAAATAACATCCAAATGAAAACTGGTTATTCACTGTGACTGACTTGTTCAAGTGAAGAAGAGACAGAGTGGAGAACTGGTCCCTACTGTAAAGCATGTATGTATGTATGTATGTATGCATGTGTGTGTGTATACGTGGATGTGTATAATAAATGTATAAGGCACATATAAACAATCTAACAAATATTTGTTCTAATACCTAGCAACACAAAATTCAAAATGCCTGAGCTACAAAAATTACCATATGTACAAACAAGCAGGAAAATACAGCCCCAAATATACCCCATATGTTCAAAAAGGTAGGGGAAAGATTAGGCATGCTAAGGAGAGAGATGGCAGATAGAAGAAAGATCTAAAGTGATCTCACTGTTGTGAAAAATATACTGGCTGGGATTAGTAGCTGACAGATCATTGCAGAGTAAGAGTAGTCAACTTGAAGAATGAACAATAGAAATACCAAAAGGAAACACAAAAAGGAAAATACCAACACACACACACACCCCAAAGGAACTGAATGAAAGGTCTAGGAAGAGTGATAGAAAAAAAAAATGAAGAAACAAGTGAAAACTTAACTGAACTTGAAAATGAGTAAGGCTATGTAAGACTTGGCCTGACATAGGACATGCCACCTAACAATACAGAATCCACAATCTTTTCAAGTACACATGGGACATTATCAAGATCGGCCATGTTGTCTGGGCCAGAAATGAAATCTCAATAAAGATAAAAGAATTTAAATTGTACAAACTATTTCTCTGACCACAACAGAATTAAAATAGAAATCAATAACATGAAGATATCTGGAAAATCTCCAGATATTTGGACTCCAAACAATGTAATTTTAAACAGACTATGGATCTAAGAAATCAAAAGGGAAATGAAAAAGTGGTTAAGTGAATGAAAACAGTGGAAACAGTGGGATGCACCTAAAGTAGTACTGAGATGCAAAATTAATTTATTAGATAGGAAGGGTCTCAAATCAATGATCTAAGTTCTCATACCTTAATAAAAAAAAAAGTAAATAAAACCCAAAATGAATAGAAAATTTTTGAATAAACCTATGAATCAAAATTAATGAAATAGAAAATAGAGAAGCTCATTGAAATAAAAACCATGTTCTTTGAAAAAAGAAGTCACGAGTGCCTGGGTGGCTCAGTCGGTTAAGTGTCTGACTTCAGCCCAGATCATGATCTCATGGTTGGTGGGTTCTAGCCCTGCATCAGGCTCTGTGATAATATCTACCCACACCTATTGGGGGCGGGGGGAGGAGGAGACATAAGTTGTAAGTTACCAATATTGGGAATAAGACCAGAATATTGGTATGGATTCTACAAACATAAAATGATAATGAAGTATTAGGAAGAACATTATGGTGGGTAATTTGACAACTTACATAAAAATGGGCATATTCTTTGAAAGACACAAGCTATTACAATTCACTCATGAAGAAATCTATCATCTATACAGCCACATACCAGTAAAGGAATCAAATTTATAGTTCAAAATCATTCACACCACACACACACACTCCAAAATAAAACTGAGAAAACAAAAAACCCTCCAGGCCCAGATAGTTTCACTGGTAGTGTCTACCAAATGTTTAAGGAAGAAGTATTACAACTTTTACAGGGAAAAAAAACAAGGAGCAAACATTGCAAACATTTCAAATTCTCTCAAGCCAGCATTTTCCTAATATCAAAACCAAACAAGTATTAGGTTAATTAAAAAAAGACTACAAGACAAGGTAAGTTAAGAAAACTACAGGTCCAATAACCTTCATGAACACAGAAAAATTCTTCAAGATTTAGTCAATTGAATCCAACAATAAATCATGACCAGAAGAGGTTTACTGCAAGACTACAATGTTGATTTAATATTTCAAAATCAATCTGTAATTCACCAGCTTAAGCTGCTATAAAAAAGAGTATCTATTGTAATAAATGCAGAAAATGCACTTGACAAAATCCAACATCAAGTCGGGCTCTGTGCTGACAGCATGGAGCCTGCTCGGGATTCTCTCCCTCTCTCTGCTCCCCTACCACCGCTCATGCACTCTTTCTCCCTCTCTCTCAAAATAAATAAACAAAACTTTTTAAAAATGCACTTCATTTTCATATGTTGATATATCCTGCAGCCTTGCTGAATTTATTTACTAGCACTAATTGTGTATGTATTCTTGAGGATTTTGTACGTAAAAAATCATGCAATTGATAAATGAAGATATTTTACTTCTTCCTTTCAAACCTAGATGCCTTTTTTTTTCTTTTTTCTCAATAATTACCCTGGCTACCACCTGTTACAATGGTGACTACAACTGTCAAGAGGTGTCATCCTTGTCCATGATCTTTAGGAGGAAAGCGTTCAGTCTTCAGCTATTAATAAGTACATGAACTTTTTCATAGATGCCTTACATCAGGTAAAAGATGTTCTTTCCCATTCCTCATTTATTGATCTGTCTAGTGGTTTTATAATGAAATAATGCTGAATTCTGTCATGTGCTTCTTCTGCATCTACTGATTTGATCATGTGGTTTGGGGGGTGTGTTCTACTGATCAAGGTACATTCCATTTACTGACTCTTGTATATGAACTAACCTTAAACTCCAGTGATAAATCTCACCTGGTCATGGTGTAGAATCCTTTTTATATGTTTCTTAATTAACTTCACTAATATTTTGTTTAGGATTTTTGCATCTATATTCATAGGGATATTGGTCTGTAGGTTTTTGCTTTGTGATGTCTGGTTTTGGGATCAGGGTAATAGTGGCCTAATACAATGACTTCAAATATGTTCCCTCCTTACTATTTTTTGGAAATGCCTGTGAAGGATCTTTTTAAATGCTTGTTAGAATTCATCAGTAAATCTGGAACTTGGCTTTTCTCTATACAAGTTTCGTCGATTACTAAATTCAATCAATCTCTTATAGGTCTATTCAGATTTTCTATTTCCTTTTCAGTAAGTTTTTTTAAGTTTATTTATTTTGAGAGACGGTGCATGTATGAGCAGGAAGAGGGACAGAGAGAGAGGAGAGAGAGAATCCCAAGCAAGTTCAGCACTGTCACCACAGAGCCTGATGTGGGGCCCGATCCCATGAGCCATGAGATCACAACCTAAGCCGAAGTCAAGAGTCAGACACTTAACCAACTGAGCCACCCATATGGCTTTTCAGAGTCCCTATGGAATGAAATATTATCTAAGATTTTTCTTCCCACTTGGTTTATTGTTTGCCATAACCATTACCATTGCCTCAGGGATATGTAATGGTAAACAAACAACATTTTGGGTTTTTTTTTTTAATCTAGTTTTTATTTTCCTATTTTTTATCTTTTATTTTCTAAAAATGCTCTCAGGAAAAGGCTGTTTGTACTGGGTGAGATCTGAGTGAGTCAGATAAAGACAAGCTTGGAGAATGGGATTTTCTACAGACCTGTTAGGTCAAATAATGGCACTTCTCTTAGAATGAAGCTTTGAATAAGTTCCAACTCTGTCCTTCCCTCCCACTGACTGCGAGGATAAGTAGCTGCTGATTGTCACCCTGACTCCAAGGCCACTGTGGAGCTAGGGAGAAAGGGACGGGAATAGGGCAAAGTGACACAATATAATACTCGCTGTTATGACCAACATTTAACCATTTTTCTTGAACAAATACTCCTCAGAATGATCCACACTTTGGGTGAATTTCCACAGTTGTGAGAAAGCCGATTTTGACATTGTTTTTACAGAAGTCAATATTCAGAGGTCCTTACTCTGTCATTACCAATAATGTTCCTGTCTTTCTCTTTTTCAAACTCCCAATCCCACAGTCACCATTTGAGGAGAGTAAGTTTGGCAGAAGCAGCCACGGTAGTGAGGGCATGAAGGTTCAAAGTGGAAAACTGAGAAATCGAAAAATACCTTGAGACAAATGAGGATAGAAATACAACATACCAGAACTTAGGAGATGCAGCAAAAGCAGTTCTAAGGGGAAGGGTCTTATGCCTTCTAATGCCTATACAAAAAACAAAGATCTCAAAAAACCTTTCTTCCTCAAAGAACTAGAAAAAGAAAAAAAAAGACATCACCAAAAGTTAGAATAAGGAAGTAAATAGATTAGAGCAGAAATAAGTGAGAGACTAAAAGATAACAGAAGTGATAAATGAAACTAAGAGCTTGTTCTCTGAAAACATAAAGAAAACTGACAAACCTTCAGCTGGAACCATCAAGAAAGAGTGGGCTCAAATAAATAAAATTACAGGTCATGATCTTGCAGTTTGTGAGTTCAAGCCCCGCATTGAACTCTGAAGTGACAGCTCAGAGCCTGGAACCTGCTTCAGATTCTGGGTCTCCCTCTCTCTCTGCCCCTCCCCGACTCACACTCTGTCTCTTTCAAAAATTCAAAACGTTAAAAAAAATCTTTTAAATAAAAGGCATAACTATTAATGAGACAGAAATGGAAAGGATAAAAAACTACTATGAACAAGCACACACTAACTAGACAACCTAGAAAAAATGAGTATTCCCCAGAAACATACAACCTACAAAAAAATCATAAAGAAATAGAAAATCTGAATAGACTAATGACTAGTAAGGAGACTGGATCAGTAATCAAAAACCTCTCAACAAAATATAAGACCAGATGGCCTCATTGATGAATTTTACCAAACATCCAAAGAAGATTTAATATTTATTCTTCTCAAATGCTTCCAAAAATAGAAAAGGAGGAAACACTTCCAAACATTTTATGAGGCAGCAGTACCCCAATAACCTGACAAGGACACCACAAGACAATCACAGGTCAGTATCTTTGATGACCACAGATGCAAAATCCTCAACAAAATATTAGCTAACTCAATAATAAAAACAATCATACAATCAAATGGGATTTATTCCAAAGATGCAAGGATGAGTCAACATCTGCAAATTTATCAGTGTGATCCACCAGACTAAGAAAATGAAGGATGAAAATTATATGATCATCTCAACTGATGCAGAAAAAGCATTTCATAAAATTCAATATCCTCTTGTTATAAAAACTCTCAACAAGGTGGATAGGGAGGAAATGTACCTCAACATAATAAAGGCCAGATCGGACAATCCCACAGCTAACATCATACTCAACAGAGAAGAGCTGGAAGGTTTTTCCCTAAGGTCAGGAACAAGACAAGGATGCCCACACTCACCACTTCTATTCAGTACAGTACTGGAAGTTCTAGCCATAGCAATCAGACAAGAAACAAAAGTCATTCAAACTGGAAAAGAAGACTATTTGTCACTATTTGCAGATGACATGATATCATACATAGAAAATTCTGAAGACTCCACCAAAAACTATTAGAATAAATGAGTTCAGTAAATTGCAGGATACAAAATCAATATACAAAAATTTGTTTCATTTCTATACATTAGTAATGAACTATCAAAAAAATTAAGAATACAATCTCATTTACAATTGCATCAGAAAGAATAAAATGCCTGAGGAGAAATTTAACCAAGGAGGTGAAAGACTGAATACTGAAAGCTGTAAATGATGATACAAACTGAAGACACAAATAAATGGGAAATTATTCCATAATACGGAATGGAAGAATATTGTTAAAATCTCCAAACTATCCAAATCAATCCAGAGTCAATGCAATCCCTATCAAAATTCCAATGGTATTTTTCACAGAAAAAGAACAAACAATTCTAAAATTTGTCTGGCACCACAAAAGACCTTGAATAGGTAAAGCAACACTGAGAAAGAAGAGCATAGCTGGAGGCATCGTGTTCTGTAATTTCAAACTATGCTGCAAAGATTCAGTAATCAAAACAATAGAGTATTTTCATGAAACAAATACATAGATAAATGGAACAGAAAAAAGCCAGAAACAAATCCATCCATTTATGGTCAGACAAAGGAGCCAAGAATACGTACAATGAGAAAAGCACAGATTCTTCAATAAATAAATGGTCTTGGGAAAACTGGACAGCCACGTGCAAAAGAATGACCCTCAACCACTATCTTACACCATACACAAAAATCCACTCCAAATGGATTAAAGACTTGAATAAGATTTGAGTCCATAAAACTCCTAGTCAAAAACATATGTGGTAAGCTCCTTGACAGCCATCTTGGTGATGACTTTTTGGATAATTCTGAAAGTAAAGGCAACAAAAGGCACAAACAAACAAGGGGGACTATATCGAAATAAAAAGCTTCAGCCCAGCAGACGACACCGTCAGCAAAATAAAAAGGCAACCTACCAAATGGGAGACAATATTTGCAAATCATGCATCTAAGGACGCAAATATCCCAACTATATAAAGAACTTATATAACAAAAAACAACAACAATCTGAATAAAAAGTGAGCAGAGGACCTGAATACATATGTTTCCAAAGAAGATAAACAACAGCCAACAGACACATGAAAAGATGCCCAACATCACGCATCATGAGGGAAATACAAATCAGAACCACAATGAGATACCACCTATGTTAGAATGGCTGGCATCAAAAAGACAAGTAATAACCAATTTTGGCAAGGATATGGGGACAAGGGGACCCATGCACACTAGGAGTGTCAATTGGTGCAGCCACTCTGAAAAACAACACGGAAGCTCCTCAAAAAATAAAAGTACCATATGGTCCAGCAATACCACTTCTGGGTATTTAAAAAGAAAATGAAAACCTAACTAAAAAAGACGTAAGTACCCCTCCGCCATGTTCATCGTAGTGTTATTTACAACAGCTAAGACAACCTGAGTGTCCACCGATGGATGATTGGATAAGAAGATGTGTTACACAGATACACAACGTAATATCATTGGGCCATAAAAAAGAAATCTTGCCTTTTGCGACAACATGGATGAATCCTGAATGCACTAGGCTAAGTGAAGACAGAGAAAGACAAACCCAAAATGATTTCACTTATATGTAGAATCTAAAAAAGAAAATCAAACTCACAGATACAAGGAACAGACTGGTGCTTGCTAGAAATAGTGGGGTGAAGGGTGGTCAAAAGGTACTAACTCTCAGTTATAAAACGAATTCCTGGGGATGTAGAGTACAGCATGGTGACTGCAGTTAATAATACTAGATTGTATATTTGAAAGAGTTCTCATCACAATAAAAACACTTATAGGTGGTAATGGATGTTAACTAGAGTTACTGTGGTGATCATTTTGCAGTATGTAAAATATCAAATCATGTTGTACACCTAAAACTAGTATGTGTTATATGACAAGTATATATCAATTTAAAAAATGGAAAACTGCTACTTAAGTAATTTTTTACAATCTTGTATCTTCTAGCTTTGGCATGTGTGAATTATCCAACTGAAAAATAGATGTGTTAAAAGTAGTGTTTGAGGAATCATTTTCACACACTTAAGTTACTTAAATCAGTTACAGAAGGCAGGAAAGAGGGTTGTATAAAAGGAATGTGTCTTTTACTCACTGACTATCGTCTCTAAATTGCCATGACACCACGTCAGTCTCTAAGCAGAGATTTTCAAGGTCCTAATGAATACTCGAGTGATACGTGTGCTTCCAAGGGGCAGACAGAGCTACAACTTCCCCCACTTACTTCCACTTATACCTTAGAATAATTTTATTCTACAGCAGCAAAGGAATGAAAAAGCATGGCCTGGCTACTTAATGGCTCTGCTAATCTGCTCCAGAGTACTGACTGGCCCTCTGTGTTTGCTTCAGGGTAAACCCCCACCCCCACTTTTTTGTTGTTGTTTTGAAAACTCTTCAAAAGCCATTTAGCAGTCACTGTTCTTGTGGGGGGGAAAAAAACCACTCTTCATTTCTAAGATGTATTCTTTACTTAATCTATAAACAATTTATTTAAATCTTTACTCTGAAAACAAACCAACAAAGAAACTTGAATCTTCTAAGGAAATCATCAGGATGCTGAATCAGGATGAAAAGAATGGAAGATAAATTAAGAAGGCTTAATTAACTGGATACTAAAAATATCCAGAGATTTTTGTAAACTGGAGGCAGAGAAGTACGGCACTGAGATTCAGGAGGGAAAGTGTTCTATCAGCTCAACAGCCAAAGACTGTGATGGGAAGTGAAGTGTTGTACGTCCTGAGAATGGTGGAATCGACAGGGTTGACAGCGTCTGAGTAAGAATCACGGTCTCATGCCTTTCTTTCACCTACAACATCTTCTGCTTCCTATTACCCATGAGCACTACTATGTGTGTCACTAAGCCACTCTACTCTAACTCAGGAAACACGGCACAGCAGGAGAACAAGGGATCTGTGTTCCTGTTTCACAAACCCCAGCACCTACAAGTAAATCATAGTTTTTAAAGTTTATTTATTGGGGCACCTGGGTGCCTCAGTCAGTTAAGCATCTGACTTTGGCTCAGATCATGATCTCACAGTTTGTGAGTTCAAGCCCCACATCAGGCTCTGGGCTAACAGCTCGGAGCCTGGAGGAGCCTGCTTTGGATTCTGTGTCTCCTTCTCTCTCTGTGCCCCCACCCCTCCCCAACTCATGGTTTGTCTCTCTCAAAAATAAATAAATGTTAAAAATTTTTAAATACAAAAATAAAAAGTTTATTTATTTATTTATTTAGAGAAAGAGAGAGAGTACAAGTGTAGGGGGTCAGAGAGAGAGCGAGAGGGAATCCCAAGCAGGCTCTGCACTGCCAGCACAGAGCCTGATGCGGGGCTCGAACCCACGAACTGTGAGATCATGACCTGAACCAAAACCAAGAGTCATCAGATGCTTAACCAACTGAGCCACCCAGGTGCCCCTACAAGTAAATCATTTTTAAAGTCACAGAAAATAACTTGGCAAGGCTATAAAAGAATTGGAGCTGTTGTGCATTGCTGATGGGAATGTAAAATGATGCAACCACTGTGGAAAGTATAGTGGTTCCTCAAAAAAAAAAAAAAGTCAAACATAAAATTACCATATGGTCCAGCAATTCCACTTCTAGGCATATATTCAAAAGAATTCAAAGCAGTGACTTAAACAGTTATTTGCACACTCATGTTCATATAATTATTCATATGAGCCAAGAGACAGAAGTTCCAATGTCCGTCAAAAGATGAATGGATAAATAAAATGTGCTCTCTATATACAATGAAATATTATTCAGCTTTAAAAAGGCATGAAATTCTGACACGTGCTACAACATGGATGAACCTTAAAGACCTCATGCTAAGTGAAATAAAAAGGACTAATATTCTGTAACTCCACTTACACGAGCTGCCTGTAATAATCCCATACATAGTGATAGAAAGTAGATGGTTGTTAACAGGAACTGGGCAGGGGTGGGGTGAGCGGGGCGTTAGTGCTGAATGGGTACAAAGTTGTAACTGTGCTGATGAAAAAGTTATGGAGAGAGACAGCAGTGATCACTGCACAACAGTGTGAATGTATTACTAAACGCCACCGAATGCTTAAAAATAGTTAAAATGGTAAATTTCATGTCATGTACATTCTACCACAATAAAAAAAGAAACAGCTTAAACTTGCATTCCCAGTGAAAACAGGCAGTCTTTTATGTTGTTGGTGGTGCTTTTCAGCTGTTATAATTGTATTGTTTTTTTTTAAAATTTTAATGCTTTTTATTTATTTTTGAGAGACAGAGAGAGACAGCTGGAGCAGGGGAGGGTCAGAGAGAGAGGGAGACACAGAATCTGAAACAGGCTCCAGGCTCTGAGCTAGCTGTCAGCACAGAGCCCGATGCGGGGCTCGAACCCACAAACCATGAGATCTGACCTGAGCCAAAGCCGGACGCCCAACCGACTGAGCCACCCAGGCACCCCTGTATTGTTTTTTTAAGTTTATTGATTTTGAGAGAGACAGAGATATCATGAACAAGGGAGGGACAGAGAGAGAGAGAGAGCGAGAGAGAGAGAGCGCACGAGCGAGAGCAGGAGGAGATAGAGGGAGAGAGTGAGCGGGACTCAAACCCACAAAGCCCTGAGATCATGACCTGAGCCAAAATCAAGAGTCAGATGTTTAACTGACTAAGCTACCCAGACACCCCTTAGTTATTATAATTTTGAAAATTCCTCCCCTATGCTCAAATTCTCTTCTTGCTCGACTACTGGAAGTGTTTTCTATGGGAAGAATTTTATTGAACACTCTCAAATTTTTTCAGCATGGGACTAGCCCACATCCAACCTCCAGATTAGATCTATGGGTGGTGGCATGGCAGGGCCCACGGCTGCTAAAAGACTACAGAGTTACAGGAGGAGACAGGAAAGTAGCTTCTGACCACCCACACTGGCTGTTCTTATTTCTAGCTGCACTTTAGAATCACTTCAGACTCACAAAATACACACACACACCACAACACGAGGTGCCACAGCCAGAGGCTGTGGTTTCATTGATCAGTGATGGAGCCCATGCATAGACACCTTCCCAAAGCGCCCCAGGAAATTCTAATGTGTAGCCAGGTTGAGACCCACCGAATTAGTCACTCCTTACTTAGAAAGCACTCTGAAGTCCAACTCAACATCCCCTTTTTAAAATCCCACCATTAAGAAAGAATGGGAATAAGGGCTTCAAGGAATAAGCAGCTGTCCAACTTTTACTTTTGATAATCCTTAAACTAGGAAAAAAAAAAAAAGCAAGTTAAAATTCATGAATTCAGCAAACATTTATCCAAGCTACTGCTGTCAGGATGGTGCCCCCGCCTGTAGGTGCTGGCAGAAGGGATGAACCCTGTCCCAGCAGAGCTCCGGGCCAGCAAGGGAAGCCCAGGGCGGGCAGCCACTGACGGGAGCACCGCCTGGAGGACGAGTGCATCGGGGGAACGTGTGGGAACACCAGCTACGCTGGATGGAAAAGTAGGAAAAATATCCCAGAGAAAGCTAATGGTATAGGGCTACCATTAATGAGTCTGGAGAGGTGGCTAGAAATTAGCGAGGCAAACCTGGGAAGATAAAGTGACATTCCCTCTTCGGGAAGGCAGTGTTTGCCACTCTCAATTACACCGGGCCTGTACGCATGTGGCGATGCCTGGCTGACCCTGGGGGTTGGCCGTGGTCAAGGGATTTGAAATGAGGTGGACTGAAGTGCAGCCTGTCTCAGGTCGGTTCATATGGCTGCTCAAGGGGCCTGGCACCAGCTAAGGTCAGCTTCTCAAGTCACAGGACAGACTTGTATGCTAGTCACGGCAACCAGCCTTGAGCCAAGGAGGGCTGGCAAGCATGCCAGCCCCCAGGTTGGCCGTGCAGAGCAGCAGTCCTTCGTGCTTATTTATACTAATAAACCGTCTGCCTCTTCAATAGGTTCCAAATGAAAATTCTATCTATAGATGCTCTTTCTCCCACAAGCTCTTAGGAAAGTCAAGGTGGTGAAAAGGACATCTGTCCCCCCGTGACCTGATTAGAAAGCATGAGAATCATTCTTTGATATCCTCCCCATGTGCCATCAGTAATTATGAAATGATTTTTAATCTTGGAAATTATGAAAATGAGCATATATTTACTTCTCAACAACTTTTTATGTTTGTTTTGAGAGAGAGAGTGCGCATGCGCAAGAGTGAGGGCCCATACACCCATGAGCAGGAGGAAGAGGGGGCAGGGAGAGAATCCTGAGCAGGCTCCACACTGTCAGCACAGAGCCTGACCTGAACCATGAGATCATGACCTGAGCCAAAATCAAGAGTCAAAAGCTTAACTAACTGAGCCACCCAGGCGCTCCCCCTTCTCAAAAACTTTCTAATGATCTTTTCCTCTTATTGATCAGTTTCTTTTTGGAATATTTTATCTGCATCAAGGGCCAGTGTTTATCTCCGCATGCCATCTCGCACACTGAGTTAGTTCACTGAATGATCATGAGCACAGGTCCACCAGCCAAGAGAGAAACGAAATCCATCATGAGCCCAAAGCAAAGAGTTTGCATGTTCTTAAGTATTACCTTCAAGAATGATCTGAAATAGCTATATGCAGTGAGAATTCAAATATTCACAGAATAGCAGGAACTTCTGCAGTTTTCTGTTCTCGTCTCAACCCCACCATAACCCAGAAGGCAGGTGGTCTAATCCCGAATCCACAGGTGGGGAAACTAGCTAGTACAGCCTGCTGTGTCGAGTGGAGCCTGACAGCCGTGACGCCCCTCCCCCACAGCTGCCTGAAGCGATCTGGCCACTGATACTCAGCCACACACAGCACTGAGCTGAGTCCTCTGGACAAATGCATGAGCTGTATGAACTCTGATGACAGGGAGCACAGACACAGACTGATTTTGCTTCTTGATGAAGAGACTGGTCACTCAAGTGTCTACAGTGTTATACCGAGTGCTTTGCACTTAATATCTTATTCTGTGAGGAATCCCATTCTGCTGTTCTGCAGTTGAAGAAAACAGAGGCTCAGAGAACAAGAAGTGGGTCACTTGGCTGTACGTGGTGAGATGGGATTCAAAGCCACGGGCGAGTGCCATCTCCGGAGACACACTAACCTGAGTTTGATCACCATGCAACTTCGGACGTGTTACTTAGTATGACCAGGCTCCAATTTCCTTATATGTAGAGGAGGAGGATGATACTAGCACATCCTTTACAGAACTGAGTAAAAATTAAATAAGAATGCACACAGGGTGCCAAAGAATGCCTGATGCCTGGTAGATGCTCAGTAAACAAGAATCACTAAGTCTGCTGGGTTTCCCAGACACAAGGGAAAGCTTCTGATTTTCAAAATTCTTAGTTCTGACTGAAAGTCTCACTGACTGAAATTCTGCAGGACACCACTCCACTTCCACCAAGCCCCCGATGAACCTGGCTGCCCGGTCATCAGCTACCCTAGAGAAAGACCCTGCTTAAGAGCACACAGACACTCCTACCCCGCCCCCCACCTTAACCCAGCACAGACACAGCGCACGCACACAGAACCAAACACGTGTTGGGGCCGTTACACACTTGCAAGTGTCTAGAATGCACCTCATTCCGGAAACAGCTAAGAAACAGGCAACAAGCAACCTTTTACCCTCACACTTACCACCATCCCTGTCGTGCTTTGAGTTCTCAGGACAGAATGACCGTGCCCCTGCAGTGGCAATGCTGTCCCAGACAGCCCACACACCACTCCAGTGACCGTCACACTGCAACAACCTAAGGACAAGGTCCCAAGTCGGTCCCCAAATCCTGCACTGGAAGGCACCACATTGTCACTCTACTTAGAACACTAACTTTATCTTCCTTATACAAAACCATCATGCATTGAAAACAGCACACTTAATTTACAAATGACTTCAAAGTAGCAATAAGTTATTACCTCCCTTTTGTTCCAGTATGTATATTCACTAAGCTAAACAAACGTTGCCCATTTTGGCTATGCTCACTTGGCTTTGATGATCACCTGATCCCAAATGGGCTGAAGTTTACTACTACAGTATGTACCAAGAAAGAGTCTGCCAAATAAGTTACACCAGGCAAAATTCCTGTCCACAAATATCAAGAGAAAGAAAGCCCTGTATAACTGTCATTTCCCAAGAGCCCAAACTCCACAACCATCCGTAAGGAGCACACACCCACAAGGAATCCAGAGCCTGGAAACTTGGCAAAGAACAGGATCTTTTTTTTTTCCTAGTGCACAAATCCCTATTTTTATTATTATTATTTTTCTTATTTTTATAAAACTGGTATTTTGGTTAACAGAATGTTCTAATTACCTGAAATCACCATATACTTCTGCATATATGTTACAACTCAAAATACAATACAAATTATACCAATAAAAACCAAAATTAAAGATACCCATTATCATCATACCATACAACAGTGTTAAAAGACCTAAAATTCTAATTCATAGGCAGAATCTAAAATGGCTTGTTGAGGGGCACCTGGGTGACTTCGGCTCAGGTCATGATCTCATGGTTCATGGAGTCGAGCCCCGTGTTGGGCTCTGTGCTGACAGCTCAGAGCCTGGAGCCTGCTTTGGATTCTGTGTCTCCCTTTCTCTCTGACCCTACCCTGCTCACGCTGTGTGTCTCTCTCTCAAAAATAAATAAAACATTAAAAATAAAATAAAATTAAAAAAATTTTTAAATAAAAAAATAAAAATAAATTTAAAAATAAAAATAAAATAAAATGGCTTGTTGAAATCTCATAAATAGCTGGGCACCTGAGTGGCTCAGTTGGTTGAGCATCTGACTTCGGCTCGGGTCATGATCTCATGGCTCATGAGTTGGAACCCCGCATCAGGCTCTGTGCTCAAAGTTCAGAGCCTGCAGCCTGCTTTGGATTCTGTGTCTCCCTCTCTCTCTCTGCCCCTCCCCTGCTTGCACCCTGTCTCTTTCTCTAAAAATTCAATAAATATTAAAAAAAGTTTTCATAAATAGCTAATATCTATTTATAAGGCCTCTGTCCCCCCACCCCCTCCCTCAGACCCCCTCCCTTGGCCCGGATGGCCACCCCACCATGCATTCATTCCGCACCTGCCACCACACAGTTCTCAAATCACATTCCCAATCCCAGGAGCTCCTAACTCAGAAATTTCACAAATCCTCCAACAGCCACAGATATGAAGATAAATTTCTATTTCAGCAATGGATCCTCACAATCTGACCCCAGTTTGCCTCTCCCCTAAGAGCTGCACACACCCTGAGGTTCGAGGTTCCCTTCAACTCACCCTGCCGGGGCCTGCGGGGAAGGCACCTCTCAAGGGGGGCTACCTCCTCCAAGACTCTTCCCACAGTGCCGTCAGGGGCAGTTCTCCTTTATTTTAAAACGTAAACCTAAAACATTCCATTCACACCTCATTTTGCATCTCATGGTACAGTAAGTTATGTATTTATCATACCCATTCTTTCTGCTAGATACAGAACTACTTGGGGACAGGGCCCGTGTATCCCTTACAGGCTCCACACAATCCTACATTCAGTCAGTGTTTGTATTTAAAAAATAGTAAAAACAACAACAACAAAATTTCACCTTCTCTTCTTATATTAAAGGGAAACAAAACAGTGATTCTCCTATCCCTGAAACTGCTACCTCTCTCTTCCCTTCTCAATCCTGCCATATTTCTTGAAAGAGTTGTTCTTGGCTCTCTTCTTCATGGTGTTCACCACCCCACCCCTGCACTCACCATTCACCCTACTTCCCCCCAGGTCTCCTCTAAATCATGGGTGGGGGATGCCTCGGTGGCTCAGTTGGCTAAGGCTCCGACTTTGGCTCAGGTCACGATCTCACATTTGTGGGTTCGAGCCCTGCATCGAGCTCTGTGCTGACAGCTCAGAGCCTGGAGCCTGCTTCCGATTCTGTGTCTCCTCTCTCTCTCTCTGCCCCTCCCCTGCCCATGCGCTGTGTCTCTCTGTCTCAAAATAAATAAAAACATTTAAAAATAAATAAATAAATCATGGGTGGGATTCTTATTTTAAGAAGGGCCCTTTACATCTCTAGAGACCTAGAAACTACTATACGCTAGAAATGATGATAAGTCATAAAGGGATGGAGATGCTAGGGGTCAAAGGAAAAAGTACAAATACAGTGGACCACATATGACCTTGATCCCTAGAATCAGAACTTGTCAAAGCTCACACCACTTTAGAGCTGGGCCTCAGAGATCCTCCCAGCCCTCCTGGTCCTTACACGCATCTCCTTGCAGGCCTCCCGGCTGCTGCTTCCCATGACATCCTCAGGAATCAGTCTCCTGCCCAAGTGCAACCTCCTCAATCCTTTCATGGATTGAATTTCCTCTTCCTCTGTGCTCTACTGGACGTCTAACCTTCCTCAGACGTTTCTGCCAAACCTTTACTCCTCTTGAATTCAGGCCATCTATTCTCCCATACAGACCTGTTCTGGGGAGCAGCCTACAAGGTCCTAACTGCTACCAGCCATCTCCACGACACCGTCTACGTGCTTCTGGCTCTCACATTCTCACAATCAATCACCATGCACCCTCCGCTTTCACATCCACGACACAAAGCATCCAACAATCAAATTCATGACTCACCCACCTCTTCGCACCTGTCCACCTCCCCACCCTCAGGTTGGGCCCTGCTCCCTCCCCCGCTCCACCCCGCTGGATGCTCATCTATTTCCAGAGCTTCAACACGCCCACGTCCACAGGACTTCAGGCTAGAAAACTGAGAGTCCTCCCAGACTTCTCATCCCTCTCTGTAATCCACAGGTGAGAAACTATTGTATCACTTTACAATCACATCCCGTTTTTAGGAGTCATGAAATCATCCACAGATGAAGCTGAAAGTGACCCCGACACATCACCTAATGTACCCTTTGCTTTTGTAGATGAAAGCATTAGGAAAACAGAGATGTGGTAGACACTCTTCTTTATGATTTGAAAGTTACCCTTTCTGAGCCTGTAGTATGACAGAAAAAAAATCCACCTGGTCTTTGTGCCCAGCTCTCATCATGCAGCTTATAAAAGCCTTAGTGGTTCCTGAGTAACGGATGTGACTTTGTTATGCTAATGAGGTGGCTGCTGTGGGTCCCTCGACAGCTCCGGAGTAGGGGCTGGTTACTGGGAAAGCCCAACACATGATCAGAGGGCTGGAAAGTCGGGCCACACCACTGACCCTCTGCAGTCAGAAGCTAGAGACTGAGTTCAGCTGCGTGACGGCCACTGACTCAATCAACCATGCCTACATAATGCAACTCAGACTAAGTACTCCCAACACACAGATCCAGTGCGGCTTCCGGAGCTGTGAACACATTCACTTTCCTGTGCTGTGAGAGGGATAAATCCTGATTCCACAAAGAAAAGGCAGAGAAGCTCTGCGTTCTCTACCAGACTTCACCCCGAGTGTCTCATCTGGCTGGTCCTAATTTGTATCTCTGTAATAGGACTGTGGTAGTAAGTAGAGCACGATCAAGTTCTAGCAGCCCTTCTAGTGAATTGGCAAACCTGAGAGAAAAACAACAAATGTATAGCCAGCCAGGAGTGCAAGTGGCCTGAGGCGCCCAGGGTGTTGCTGGTTAAGTAAAGGCAGCTGTGTGGGGTCAGAGCTAACTCCGGGTGGTGAGTGGCAGAGCTGAACAACGCACGCAGTTGGGTTTTTACTGGACTAGAGTCCCTCCTGCATGCCAGGCACTCAGCAGAACGGAATACACTGCCATTAAAGGAGCACGTGCCCACCTGCCATCCCTCAGTGTTAAGAATAAAGTGCATGCACAGGCTGAGAATTCAAAACAAATCTCAGCCTTAAGTTCTGAATTTGAACAAATCTACACCTCCTGGGGAGGCTCAAGATTAAGTTCAGTACTTTTAGGCAATGGCTCTTATTAACACCTCCAAGGAAGGGGCCAATGTGAATCTGTCACTTGAAAGTAAATTCCTGACTTCAAAACAGAGCTAAAAACTCTGTGTGGGCTGCCTTGCCTTTCGTTAAGAATCAGCCAGTGGTCAGATGCCCGAGGTACAGGAGCTGAAGCCCGAGGCTCAGACAAGCAGACATATTCTAGGTCTCACTGGTTTGGCAGAGCAAGGTGGCCGCCCACCCACTGCAGATGCCACCTGCGTGCGGCTTCCAGGGCAGAACTGCCTCCGACACACTCTTCCACCTGTGGGTGGTTCTTTATAAAAAATATTTTTAAATGTTTTTTTACTTATTTTTGAGAGACAGTATGAGCAGGGAGGGTCAGAGAGAGAGGGAGACACAGAATCTGAAGCAGGCTCTGAGCTAGCTGTCAGCACAGAGCCCAACGCAGGGCTTGAACCCACGAACTGTGAGATCATGACCTGAGCCAAAGCCAGATGCTTAACCGACTGAGCCACCCAGGCGCCCCTGTGGGTGGTTCTTTAACTTGTTTTGTTTTTTAGTAGTAATCATTAGAAAGGTTTTTTTTTTTAACTCTCCCCTGGGGCAATGGAAATAATCTTTACTTCTGCCATTAACATTGTGCATACAAGATAATTACAGAACAAGGTTTCCTGATCTGAGAGCAAAACTAGCATCTACAAAGTCCCAAATGGTAAAATAAAGACAGACACGGAGTCTGACTCTCTGAATGACATGAAAGCTTACGGTTCTGATGTCTGATACTCAAATAAGCTTTTCGTGATGGGCAAGGCTGTGACTTCCCAGGAATACAGGCAGGACAGACATTGAGGTGTTTCTATGGGATGTGCTCACCTCCTCAAAGCAAGATACTTAGAGAAATGTTCCCGCTTGGTTAAGTTTCATGATTCTTAATCGGTTTGTGGAAATCCAGGAGAGACCCAGGCTCCAGCACGGCCCTCTCCGTCAGCCACCACAACCGTTTTCTACAGTGTTTTTTTGACCATCCAGAGTAAGCAGGAAACTGGGCTTCCTGCTTCTCTCTCTCCTTCTAGACCATGGTCACTTACACCTCAAAACTGAAGTGGGAAGTGCCATTTGTACAAGAAAGTCCAAAAGGTCTTTTCTCTCTTCCCACAGAGAGTGCATGAATCTTAAGTGAAATGTAAACAAAGCTGTGAATTGTCAGGTTTTAGAGTGAGAACGCCTTCCAAACAGAATTATTATCCTATCAACTAAATCATGCTCACTTAACAGCTTCCAAAAATACTAATATCTTATTGAAAACTAATGTGCAAAGCAAGTTCATGTATGAAGAAAATAATTGTGTGGCAAAAGTTGTTTTCTTTGAAAAAGAAATCTTCTATTTTGAAACAAGCATATTTAGGAAACATGCAAATCACTCGTATTTTATGACAGTTCTTATATGATGCTTTGAAAATATATTGAGATGCTTAGAAGAAGCCAAACATCAATCATGTTGTGGAGCAGTTTCCCAGAGGAGTGAAAAGATATCACAAATTTTGTCACAGGCCACCCAGGCCGAATGTATAAATCCCATGCACCTTTCTGGAATTTTAAATATATCTGTTTGGATCCAATTTCTGAGGGGAATCAATGCAAATATTCAGTGGGTTTATTGGATACCCCATCATCCATGCAAAGTTCTTATAACAAAATCAAGGAAGACTTATCCAAGTTGCCCTCCCCCTGAAGTTACCATGCACAGTTATAGGCAGAGATCTTGAGTATAAGCACACAGTCTGCTCAGCCTGCGGTGAAGCAAAGCTCTGGGAAAGGCAAAGACCAAACACCATAAACCCTCACTTGAACTTCAGAGGCCCTGGCTTCTGAGCTCTTTGACGAAGCAGGAGAAGGAAGAGGACGTTAAAGAAGACCTCAGTGGTCATTCATGCTACAGCCCATTCCACACACGGGGAGGCTAAGTCCCAGGGAAGCAAAAGACTCTGCCTAGTGTTCTCTCAGTTTTCTGTTCAAAGTCACACTTCTTATCAGCAAGAAACCCAGATTCTCAAAAAGCATATTATGATCAGCCTTCTATTTTCAGAGCCACGAACTCACACTTGATTGAGGAAAGGCCTCTTGTGGGAATTCACAGGGCCTCCAAAAACAGCTGGCCTCCTCTCCATCTGCCTTCAGGAAAATGCTTTGCTGAGAGGCCAGCTCAGCTCTGAGCTGCAAGAACTGAAGACCAAAGGGCAAGGCCAAGGTTGGAGAGGGGAGCCCAGGACAGGGGACCAGAGAGGGGTGGGAGCCCCACGCTGTCCTTGGGGCCTGAGAGCATGACACACATTTCCACAAAACTGGCACGTGGGAAATGCCTGTTAAATGTGGAGTAAAAACCCCCTAGTCTGTCCCCTCCTGTGACGCAGCTGCCCCTGTGCCACATGCAAGAGCTTCCCCCAACAACTCTTACTCCTGGTATCCTTCATAATCTCACTCCCTCAAATTTATAGTATTGTCAGAATAAAAATGATGAGTCCAGTTCAGAACACAGCCCTCATCCCATCAGCGTTTTGAGTGTAGAGGTTTTGACAGCAGTGGGGAAATGCACACAGAAGGCTGGCCAAGCACAGGATGACAGACAGGGCTGTGTTCCACCCAGAGCTGAAGATTGATGAGATTAATTTTGAAGCTTTTCTGCCTCAAACTTCTAGGTTATAGATGTCAGTGATTAATCTTGACTCTAAGCCTCACGTTTTAAGCTGCATCCTCCCAGTTACCAGAGGCATCATTTTATATAACCCACAGAAAATGAATCACTTTATGATAACGTGGCACTTTAGGACTTGTTGACTACTACGGGTCTTAATTCTGTTGGCTGATCAGAGCATAAAAACGTTAAATGACAGTTATACTCAGTTAATAAGTGCTTGAAAAACCAGTAATCCAACTTCATGTTCCAGCTAGTAAACGTATCAGTAACTACCAAGTTTATCACTAAGCATTAAAAGGATTCGCTTGTCAATTTCACATCACTATTAAACTTATCAATAAGCATGTGATACACCGAAACCAACCGGCCTTCCTGGAGTGGGGGTGCCAGAAGGTACGGGCAGTTTCCTAGCCTCAGTCTCCCCACCAACCCGACTCCCAACCCAGCACCAGCACAGACATTCGTTGGATGAAGGGACAGCCACACAGACCGCTGACAAAAATGAAACAGAATGAGCATTTTTTAATCACCCACAAAACCTACTTCTGCTTTAATTAATCAAAAAGCCTATTTTGAAAGTTTACTCAGTTCATCTGCTGAGAACAATACGGTCTAGGGTTTTTACCAAAGTGGTCTCTCAAGGCTTTCTTCCTCCAGTACACGGAGATAAACAGCAGCAGCACCGGCAAAAGCCACCAGGGAGGAGAAAGCATCACCACCTGCACTCCTCACCTGCCATGTCGATGGCAAAAGGCCTGTCTGCTCTCCAGCCGGTGTACCAACCGACAACCTTGCCGTTTTCCACCAACGGGCGTTCATAGCGTCGTCCACCAACCAGGCCCACCGGCCACACGGAGACCTTGCGTGTAGTTCGCATCTAGAAGAAGGGAAAGAGATGTGGTTTAAGCTTCTTTAGGGAACATAACTTGAAGGGAGGAAAGGAATGTGAGCCACATAGAAGAAATAGCAGGGAGAGGGGGGCAGGGAGTGTAGATTTTCAAAAGTCGAAGGTTTCCAGACAGAACCCTGCTGCTGGCAGATTGCTGCCTGATTTGCTGCTGCCGCTGGGCTGTCCTCAGTCACAGGCTCAGCTGGCGGCTCAAGACTTTAGAGAAAGAGTATCAATATTAGAACAGCACTTATTTGAAGCTAAGTTGTACTATCAAAAGTGTTTTCTATTTATTTCAAAGTTGGATTCATACTTTGCATCTTGTAAGTGAGAAAGTGGACTTCCCTTTAGGAAACTCAGTAGCAGCAAAAGTTTCACTCAGAGAAGCCAGAAGAGTTGCCTTTCTATGAATATTTTATTATTTTTGACACAGAAATCTTGTCTGGGGGCATTAACAATGGCATGCAGGGGTGCCTGGGTGGCTCAGTTGGTTGAGTGTCTGACTATGGCTCAGGTTATAATCTCAGAGTTTATGGGTTCAAGCCCCATGTCAGACTCTGTACTGACAGCTCCAAGCCTGGAGCTTGCTTCAGATTCTGAGACTCACTCTCTCTCTGCCCCTTCCCTCCACCCCCCCCAAAGTAAATAAATATTTTTTAAAAAATAATGGCATCCAGATACAGAACAGATACCAGGCATTCTCCAGAGTGACAAAAAGAAAAACATACCCTACACTCTCCCTTTCCAGGGAAACCGGGTTCAACTAGAGAGGAAAATGCCTCATGCACCTCCTCCCATTTACCCTGTTGTATCTGGTAAAGTTCTCATCAGACTGTGTTCAACTCAAACTTATTTGCTGGATTTCTTTAAGGGGATAGACATGTTCACAACAAAGCTTCCTGATACTGGTCAGGCAGCACTTCTGGGAAGACCACCACCACCACCTTCCAGGACATGTGTTGAACAAGGCCATCGGCGGCCCACATGACACCTTTGCACAAATTAGAAAGTCTCTTTCTCAAGCACACACAGGTGCAGGGGCCTGTGGCTTAGTCATTAGATGCAGGCTGATTTCGGCTCACTCCTCCTCTCAGCTGGGGGCATCCTGGTGTAATTACAATTTCAACACCAAAGCTTTATCTTTTATTTGCTATAGAACTGGGTCATGATCAGATAACCAATGATTAAAATAATGACTAGCAATCAATGATTTTTTGGAAAGAAAAAGCATATACTTGGGAAATATTTTCAAATACAATTCAAATGAAAGTCATATCATTAAAGAATAAAAGTAACCAGAAGCTCCCATTTGCCAGGAATTTCATTTTTACTTATTTATGAGTCTCTTACCTACAAAAAAAAAGATTTAGGAGCATGAAACATTCCAAGTAATCTTTAGATCTCACCATATTGGTCTTCCACAAATCTGGAATTAGTCTTACAGTCTATTACTATCTCAATAAGTTAATCACCATTGCCTGTGCTCACAAAAATTCTACTAAGGTGGAAGTGATTGCAGGAAAGAGTGAAGAGTTCTGAGGTTACTAAGAAACTGCTTATAAGACTGGCCCTCAGCTCGCGTCTGGGAACCCGGCTTTTGAAGCAGTCCTTATGCTGATAAAGTTGCTTTGCCTCCCGGGGCATTGAACACCTGTTTTCCTTTGGGGACCCTGAAACCCTGGAGGGCAGGAGGTGCCGATGTGACCAGCCCCCATTAAAAACCCTAAACATTACATGGGTTTCCCAGGACATTAACACTGCGCACCTATGGTGACAGTTTGTGCTGCCAGAGGGAAGATATGCTTGCAGGATGCTTCATGTGAGGGAGAGAACACAGGAAGTCTGCATGTGGATTCCTCCAGACCCTTCTTCATGGAGTCTTTCTCCCTTGCTGATCTGGCTGCATATCCGTATTGTGTCACTGTGACAAGTCTAAGCCACAGGTACAACTACATGCTGGATGCTACGAGTCCTAGTAAATCATCAGACATGGGGGTGAGATCTTGGAGGACCCCCAAAAGAATAAGATGTCATTTTTAAGATGTTTATTGTTGAGAGTGAGCGAGGGAGAAAGAGAGCGAAAAAGAGAACGAGCGGGAGAGGGGCAGAGAGAGAGGGGGAGACACAAAATCCGAAGCAGGTTCCAGGTTCTGAGCTGTCAGCACAGAGCCCAATGTGGGGCTCGAACTCAGGAACTGCAAAATTGTGACCCAAGGCAAAGTCAGACACTTAACCAACTGAGCTACCCAGGCACTCCTAAAGTGTAATTTTAAAGTGTAAAACTTGATACTTTTTGACACATGTATATATCCACAAAACCATGACCAAAGAGAAGATACCCATCACCCTGCAGAGTTCCCTTGTGCTCATTTTTAAATGCATCCCTACCGTCGCTCTCCACGTCCCCAGTCCCACTGTTGGTGCATTTCACATACCACGGGTCTCCGGTCACTATGCATTAGTTTGCATCTCACAGAAACGTGTATGAATGGAATCATACAACATACACTTTAAAAAAAAAAAACAATCTTTAAAAAATGTTTATTCACTTTTGAGAGAGCGTGAGTGGGGAAGGGGCAAAGAGGGGGACAGAAAATCCAAATAGGGTTCTGCACTGACAGCAGTGAGCTCCATATGGGGCTTGAATTTATACACAAACTTTGAGATCCTGACCTGAAGTCAGCCACCTAGGCACCCCCAGTATATACTCTTTTTATTTAGCTTCTGCTCCATGAAACTATAAAACAATTCATCCATGCTATAATGTGTATCAATACTTAACTCCTTTATATTACTAGAGTGTTTTGTCATATGGATGTGCCACTGTTTTGTTTTTCCATTTGCCTGCGGATGGACAGTTGGGTTGTTTCAAACTTCTGGCTGTTACAGATGAAGCTGCTATAAACATCTGTGTACAAGTCTATATGCACTTCATTTTTCAAAAATGTTTATGAGAGAGAGAGAGAGAAAGAGAACACAATTAAGTGGGGGAGGAGCAGAGAGAAAGGGAGACATAGAATCTGAAGCAGGCTCCAGGCTCTGAGATGTCAGCACAGAACCTGACGTGGGACTTGAACTCACTAACTGTGAGATCATGACCTGAGCTAAAGTCAGACGCTTAACGAACTGAGCTACCCAGGTGCCATTTTTTCTTTTTTTTTTCTTTTGATAGATACCTGAGTGGAATGGCTGGATCACATGGTACATGTACATTTAACTTTTTAGGTAACTGCCAAATTCTTTTCCACTTTCCAAAGCGGTTGCGCCATTTTACATTCTCACTAGCCATGTATGAGGACCCCCCCCCGCCTTACCGCACATGCACAGCAACTCTTTGTGTGGTCGATGTTTCACTTTACCCACTTTAACAGAGCTTAGTATCTCATTGTGCTTCTAATTTGCATTTTTCTAAGTATGCTATCTTTTTATGTGCTTATTTGCCATCCATAATCTCTTCTTTGATGAAATATCTGTGCAAATCTTTTGCCTATTTTTAAAATTGTTTATTTCCTTACTATTGAGTTTTGAGAGTTATTCATATATTCTGCATGCAAATCCCTTTGCAGATCCCTTTATCCCAGTCTGTGGCTTATCATAATGTTCACTCTCATAATAATGTGTTTTAAAAAACAGAACTTCTAATGTTGATGAAGTCCAATTCATCAATTTGTTCACAGATCATGCTTTTGATGTTGTATCCAAGACATCTTTGCCTAACTCAAGCTCACAAGAGTTTTCTCCTCCTCTCTGCAAGCATTCTAGTTGCAGGTTTTAACATTTAGGTTATGATTTTGAGTAAATTGTGTGTAGGATATGACAGACAGACTGAAGTTCTTTTCCTTCTCCTTCTTGCAGAAGGATATCCAAGGGTTCCACATGGAATGTGCACATGGGGATGCGACGGTCACGGAACAACTCCACTGTCTTCACACCTTTGTCAAAAGTAAGATGCCGTACACGGGTAGGCTTGTTTATAGACCTCCTCTGATCTACTGTTCTGCTCAGTGATCCTGACGCAAATGTACTGTGGCTTTATAGGAACTCTGGTAGTCAAGTAGCATTAGCTCCCTTTGTTCTTCATCAAAGTTTTGACTATTCTAACTCATCCTTTCCATAAAAGTTTCACAGGCACCTATTCATTTCAGCAAACTTTGCATTAAATCGATAGATCAATTTGGTAAGAACGGACAGCTTAATAGAATGGAGTCTTCTAACCCATGAACATGATATAGCTTTTTATTTACTTAAATATTTAAGTTTTCATGACATTTTTTAAAGTTTATCTTGTGAGAGAGCCAGCGCGCAAGTGCATGTGAGCGAGTGGGGGCAGGGACAGAGAGAGGAGGAGACAGAGAATCCCAAGCAGGCTCTGTGCTGTCAGTAAAGAGCCCAATGCCAGGGCTCGAACTCACAAACCATAAGACCGTGACCTGAGCTGAAATCAACTCAGCAACTTAATTGACTGAGCTACCCAGGAGCTCTAGATCTTTAATTTTTCTCAGTGATGTTTTCATGATTTAATCCCGAATCAGTATTAACATTTAATGCTTTTGTGTCCTAGATCTTCTCCATAGATGGGAGGGAAACCCAGAAAATTTACTAAAATTGTCACAAAATATAGCCCTCTCCCCAACTCACTCCCCTTTCAAATTCCAGTTCCCTCACACACTGCAAAAAGTGTAAACATTTCTATTTTTTGTTTTATGTATCAAACATGCCAAACATACAAAGAAACCAAATCTAATCTATGTGTTTTTCTTCCATTGATACAATGGTCTTATATCTTTAAGGTACTAAAAACAGTACTGTTATTTTCCAATATTTCCTTTAAATGTTTATGATTTTTCAGCCCCTAAACTGCTCTTGCCCAGAGCAGGAAATTTTCACATTTGCTAACCAAATTTCCGGGAAACAGACCCCATCTCAGACTTGTGTGTTGTCTTGAAAATGCATAGGTTGAGGGGCACCTGGGTACTCAGTCGACTGAGCATCTGACCTCAGCTCAGGTCATGGTCTCACCATTGGTGAATTTGAGCCCCGTGTTGAACTCTGAGCTTTGCTGACAGCTCAGAGCCTGGAGCCTACTATGGATTCTGTGTCTCCTTCTCTCTCTACCCCTCCTGCTTGTGCTCTGTTTCTCAAAAATAAATAATTAAATGTTTAAAAATTAAAAGAAAAAAAGAAAGAAAATGCATAGGTTGTGCCCTACATACATTAGGTGCCCAAAAATTCTCAAGTGTGTAAGCACTTAACTGAAATGTGGACCGTGTGTGACAAGCAGTGTGTGCCTGTGCAGGGCAAGGGGCAAGCTCACAATCAAGAGAGGAGGAGAGACAATGAAAGAACGTGAGTCAAACTGTTTTTAAAATACGAAGAGGGCGCCTGGGTGGTTCAGTCAGCTAAGCGTCTGACTCCTGTTATGGGCTCAGGTCATGATGCTGGGGGTGTGAGATCAAGCCTCTGTCCCCACCCCCACCCCCACCATTGGGCTCTGCACTAGGTGTGGAGCCTGCTTGGGATTCTCTCTCCCTCTGTTCCTCTCCCCTTCTCTCTCTCTCAAATAAAAATAAAACAGGAAGAGAGAAATCACCATCAAAGAGAATAAGCCAGAACCGTGAGACCAGAAGTAAGGGAATTAAACATGGCCCAGCGCCGGGGCAGTTTTGTGGCAGGCTTTTCACTTGCCCTGGGCCGTGGGAGACGTGTAGGATTTGGCCCATAGACTGCAGAATAGCCTCGGGTTCCAAGTAATAAGATGAATCAAGGAAGCAAAACTTCACATTTCCGTGCCAGTTTCTTGCTAGAAAATGAAGGTTTAACTTAGCACATTTCAAGCTAACACTTACTTGGGTTCGACTTTTCAGAGAACTGGGGTGTTAAAAGGTGAAGGAGTAACTATTTGAATGCAGGTGAATGTCGGGATTATCCTGCCAAGTATGCTAAATTAAAAAAAAAAAAGTTTGTCATTTGAGTATAATACTTCAGAAAGATCCAGATGCCCTTGCCACGTGGGCACTGCTCTCAGAGTCAACGTGAAAAGCTTCAGCAGTTAGACACGCAGCCCTTCACCACACCACCACTGTACTGCATGGAGTCTGCCAGACATTTCAAAGGAAAATAGCACAGCTATTTACAGAACTTCTTCATTTCACCCCTGGGATCTATCCTTTGTTCTGTGTCCTTTTCACTCAATCTATGCTCTTTAAGGATTCCTTGGCAGCCATGTTCTTTTCTGAGAAGGAAGGGAAATGTAACAATGACTATAAGTAAAAGCACTTTCTTTTTAAAAAATTTTTAAATATTTATTTATTTTAGAGAGAGATAGAGCATGAGCAGGGGAGGGGCTGGGAGAGAGGGAGACAGAATTGGAAGCAGGCTCCAGGCTCTGAGCTGTCAGCACATAGTCCAACAGAGGGGCTTAAACACACAAACTACGAGATCATGACTTGAGCAAAGTCAGACACCCAACTGACTGAGCCACCCAGGCACCCCAAAAGCACTTTCACAGAACCAAATATTCTCAGTATTTAAAAGCTTTGTTACTTCCTTAACACAAAATTATGGTTACATAATAGACACGACTTCAAGTGCCTAGTATGAGCTCCAAACAAAGGACCACAGATACTAAGATAAAGAGGAAGCGATTCAATATTGATAACAGTTACACTATGACTAATAGGTCTGGTCCCCAAAGCATTCTCTCCCTATTTATTCAAGGCCAAAGTCATAATCTGTCATTTGCTCCTCCCACCACGACCTCAATTAAATAGACAGGACTTGCAGAGCGATGTCAACCAGCCAAAATTGTGGGCAGAGTAATTTCCATAGACCCAATGGCTACAAAGGACACAAAAGATACATCTGGTCCATCTTCACACTCTTCCAGGCTAAATGCCAGTTAAACTATCCCAGGGCAGCTGGTGCTTGTTTATCTTCATCTTCTCCAGGAAAGGAAGGAGGCAGGTAACTACTGCCCACGCCTGTGTCTCCTGACCCTCACCAGCAATCCGCTGGTGGGTTGTTGTTTTTTTTTAGCCAACTATTTTTCCTGCAGTTTTAAGCTGCATCCATTTGGTCCCTCCTTGGGGTATGGCTGACAGGATTGGAACGCCTCCGAAGATCACGCCGAGGTGATCATCAAAATGCCCTTGGAGTAAAACAGAACAAGTTAAATGGCTTTAGCTTCCTTTAAGACATACCACTAAGGTGAAATCTTGTCTTATTTTGTCTAAAGGGAGATGAATGAAGTTCTTGATCTTCTGAAATTTAAAGCGCTAAAGGCAACCTCAAGGAGTAGAATTACAATAATGAATGTTCCACGCTGTACTAGAGGAAAACAACCCCAAATCTAGCAGGACCCAATGAATTAAAGACATAAAGGATAGAGCAGGGCAAATGTAAGGAAAGGATACAGAAATGACGACCTGGAGCCAAGGGTCCTTTCCAGTTTCACTGTCCATAAACATCTGGTATTTTCTAACACAGAAACTACATTACACAATCCAAAATACCCATAAATTTCCTTTGTAACAACTTTGAAAATTAGTGTCGTATCTGTACTTTCTCTTTCTGGCATGTCCCAGATGCCTTTAGCATCCATTTCCCAACTAATTGA
Source organism: Suricata suricatta (assembly GCF_006229205.1). Taxonomy (NCBI): domain Eukaryota; kingdom Metazoa; phylum Chordata; class Mammalia; order Carnivora; family Herpestidae; genus Suricata; species Suricata suricatta. Next base: position 61,605,125 of record NC_043706.1, read on the forward strand.
TACTTGGCTCAATGCTATTCATTCATATATATCCCTCACGTAACTTTATATTGCCTTGGATTTTTTTGCCTACTTTGATTTCCATAAACCCTCATTTCCACAGCATAAACTTTCGAAGTATATAAGCTACTTAATGTATATAAGAATTCTAGAAAGCAGAAATGTTCCTAATGTTACATTCTAAACCCATCTCCTATGTCACTGGGTTGAAGATCTAACATTTCTTCCATACCTGTTCTATTTTTTTCACTAAACACCTATCACATAATATATGTCCAGTGCTTCGCTAGGCCCTGAGCAAGGCTGACAAACTCCTTGCCTACCAAGCCAACATTCTAGAAGAGAAAAGGCAATGTTGCATTGAATTGTAAAATTAGTTACTTAATTTCTATGCTGATGAGGGCTGTAAGGGAAGTGTCCAGTGCCACAGGAGCATGCTACAGACAATCTTACATGGTCTGGGAGCTGCTGAAGTTTCCTTGAGGACATCAGCATGAGCTAAGCTTACAGCATGAAGAAGCATTAACCACAGTGGAAATGAATACCAAAAATGTTCCAGGCAGAAGGGAACTCAGGTACATGGGCCCCTGAGAGGAACGTTCCACTGCATTCCTTAATTTAAAAAAAAAAAAAAAAAAGACAGGGACACCCAGGTACCTGAGTCAGTTAAGCATCTGACCTCAACTCAGGTCATGATCTCATGGCTTGTGGTTTCCAGCCCTGCATCAAGTTCTGTGCTGACAGCCCAGAGCCTGGAGCCTGCTTCAGATTCTGTGTCTTGCTTACTCTTTCTCTGCCCCTCTGCTGCTTGTGCTCTCTCTCAAAAATAAACATTAAAAGCTTTTTTCTAAATGAATAAAAAGATCTATTGGGGATAGTGGATGAAAGGAGTCAAGTTTCTCACTGCTGGAGAAAGAATTTCAGATGAGCAGAGGAGAAGGCTGCTCCATGTGGTTATGGAGCTGGGGACATCAATATGAACTTGTATTTAATTGAACATTGAGATGGTTATACAGACACAGATATTGGTTAGTACCAGACACACATTTCCTTGCTCTATCAGCTAACAGGGCCCACAAACAATGATACTCCAGTAACAATGAGCCCACCTGGTGCCCAGATCAATCTTGGCTTCTAATACTATACTTTAATAAAAGGAACCAGAAGTACTTGGAGAGGTAGGTGATTCTGGGTCGGGGGCAGGGAATATACAAGATGTATCCCAGGGTATCTTTAGAGCCAAAAAGTAAGGAAATGCCCCAAATCAAAAACAAATAAAAAGCTGTACACTGATGGGTGCATGTAAAAAACACAAAGTCAACTGAAAAAGTTCTAATTGGTCAAAGCTGAAAACAATGTGAGCAACAAATTAAGTAGTAATGGATTACACCCTAAAGTGTAAATACTAAATACTAATAGAACTTGAAGTATATAAATGATTGAATTAATAAGTAATGGACAATAGATAAATCTCCCATTCAGAAGCATTCCAAAAAAATTTATATAGATAACTCTCCAAGGAGGCAGAACCAAACTCCCCACTCCACAGGAACTTCCTCCCAAAAGAACAGCCTGGGAGGAAGGCTGGAGTAGGGGACACGCTTTACAGTAAAGAGGCCTGATTAACCTTAATCTGAGTGATTAAGGTTAATAACACTGATGAATTATATATGATAAATTATGTATCCTTATGATGTACTGAGAAGAACTTCATGTGTGTGGTCTTTTCTAATATTATTCTCCGATAAAAGGAAGCAGGGCTCCTTGGAGAAATGGCTGATTCTAGGCAGAACATACACGAGGTGAGCCAGGTGAGCCTGAGCATCTCAAAGCACCAGAATGTAAGGAGTGTACAAAACCTTCAAGCAAACCCATATTGATGGAGGTATGTTGAAAGGACATAACCAAATGAAAGAGCGCCCAATGGCCAGAACCAAAACAACTTGTGTTATAAAATAATGTTGATTCTCTGTACCCTTGACATGATGTTATCAAAATAGCACTTCCCCACTGTGGCCGCCTTCCCAAAACCCCATAATCCCACAATCTAATCATGAATTAAAAAAAAAATAGTCAAATTCCAACAGAGGTGCATGCTATAACACACCTAGCCAGTGCACCTCAAAACTGTCAAGGTCATCAATAACAAGGAAAATTTCAGCAACTGTCACAGTCAAGAACAATTTATAAAGACAGGACAACTAGCTGTAATGTGGTATCTAGGATGGGACCCTAAAACAGAAAAAGGTCACTAGATAAAAACCAATTACATCTAAATAAAGAATATACTTTAGTTAATACTGGTTCATTAGTTGTAATACTTGTACTAATTAGTGTAAAATGTTAATGAAAGAAGAAACTCGGTATGTAGTATACAGGAATTTTCTAGTATCTCCTCAGTTTTTTTTGTAAATCAAAAACTGAAAACTGTTCTGGGGTTTTTTGTTTTGTTTTGTTTTGTTTGGAGAAAGAGGGAAGGTGAGGGAACAGGAGCATTCTGAGCTCATCTCCTCGCAGGGACAAGCCAAGGCAATAACTACATATACCACAACTCACTCTGAAAATGACCTGAAGCTGAGAGAACAGACCTTCCACACCCAAAGTCGTAAGGAGAAGGCCACATTGAATAGCAGAGGAGGAGCAGAGAGGCAGCGGGGAACCCACAGCATGGCTACCCACGAGCAGGAGGGAGCAGCAAAGGGATCAAGCCCCACGCAGGGAGGCCTGGCCCTGAGGACCTGCACTGGGAAGATAAGTCATCATAAAGTCTGGTTTTAAAAATCAGCAGGGCTCAGAGTGCTTGGATGACTCACTTGGTTAAGTGCATGACTTTGGCTCAGGTCACGATCTCTGTTCATGAGTTCGAGCCCCGCCCCGCGTCAGGCTCTGACAGCTCAGAGCCTGGAGCCTGCTTCAGATTCTGTGTCTCACTTTCTCTGCTCTCTCCTTGCTCATGCTCTGTCTCTCTCTCTCTCTCACTCTCAAAGATAAATAAACATAGAAAATGTTTAAAAATCAGCAGTTCAGCAGGGCTGAACTCCAGGAGAGACAGAGCGGCTAAAGGAAGCCAAGTCTCTGCTTTAAAGAGCCAGCAGACTATCACCCTGTAGGAGACCCACCACAGAAGTAGAAGTTTGAAAAGCATCTGGGTCACATATGAAGGAGATTTACTGACTAACTTTAGTACCTGGGCCACAGAGGCGGGGATCTTCAGGAAATTTCTCCAGGAATAGAAGTGCTAGCAGGCATCATTTTTCTTGTTCTCCTTCAGCCCACATAACCCAATGCTTGTGGGTAGCCTGATATCACCTACCTGCTAGCACCACCGGCCCTGCCCCAGCACTCCCCTTCAGACCCACTTCACCCAGACAGGTACCCCTTAAAGCAGCTCCCCCCAACCACACCCGGCAAGCACCCTCAGATGGGGCCGGTTCTCCCCAAAGCAACTTCGACTGCGCCAGAAAGGGGAGTAGCTAACCCCACAGAACAACACACACAGAGTACCTGCAACCGGGCCTCTCAGCAAGCGGAGAGGATCCTAAGCAGAGATCCTCTCCTTGCCCCTCCCCTGCTCATGCTGTCTGTCTGTCTGTCTCTCTCAAAATAAACATTTAAAAAAGAAAAGAAAAATGAAAACAAAGTGGCAGTAAGTACATACCTATCAGTACTTAATACAAAGGTAAATAGACTAAATGCCCCAATTAAAAGATGGATGACTGAATGGATAACAAAACAGAACCTCTCTATATTCTGCCTACAAGAGACTCACTTTAAACCTAAACATACAAACTGAAAGAAAAAAAATAGGAAAAAGATCATTCATGTAAATGGAAGCAAAAAAAAAAAAAGCTGAGGTAGCAATGCTTATACAAACAGACTTTAAAAGAAAGCTGTAACAAGAGAAAAAGAAGGGCATTATGTAATGATAAAAGGACCAACCCAACAAGAAGACACAACGTCATAAATATCTATACATCCCACATAGAAGCACATAAAAATACAAAGCAAATATTAACAGACTTAGAAGAAATTGGCAGTCATACAGTAATGGGAGGAGACTTCAACACCAAATCTATAACAATGGATAGATCACCTAGACAGAAAATAAGTAAAGTGGTTTTGAATATCACATTACACCAGATGGACTTAACAGATATATACAGAGCATCCCATCCAAATTTTTTCTTGGGATGATTTCAAGTTTCATAGTGTTGTGATCTGAAAATATGCATGGTATAACCTTGATCTTTTTGTACCTGTTGAAAGCTGATTTGTGGCCTCATATGTGATCTATCCTGGAGAATGTCCCATGTGCACTTGAGAAAAATGTGTATTCTGCTGCTTTGGGATGAAAAGTTCTGAATATATTTGTTAGATTCATCCAGTCCAGTGTACCATTCAAAACCACTGTTTCCTTGTTGATTTTATGCTTAGATGATCTGTCCATTGCTATAAGTAGGGCATTAGAATCTCCTACTATAATGGTATTATTATCAATGAATTAATTTATGTTTGTGATTAATTGAGTTATATACTTGGGTGCTTTCTAACAGGGGGCATAAATATTTATAATTCTTATATCTTCTTGATGGATAACCCTCTTAGTTATGATACAATGCCCTTCTTCATCTCTTGTTATGGTCTTTGTTTTAAAATCTAGTATAATTTCACTCATTTGTGGAATTTAGGAAATACAACAGATGGACACAGGAGAAGAGAAGGAAAAATAAGATAAAAAACAGAGAGGGAGGCAAACCATAAGAGACTCTTAAATACAGAGAACAAACTGAGGGTTGCTGGAGGGGAGGCAGGTGGAGGGAAGGGCTAAATGGGCGATGACATTAAGGAGGGCACGTGTTGCAATGAGCACTAGGTGTTATATGTAAGCAGTGAATCACTGGGTTCTATTCCTGAAACCAATACTACACTGTATGTTAACTAACTTGAATTTAAATAAATACATGTTTACAAAGGAAAAAATAAAGAAATTCAACATCTGAAAACAATTTTTAAAAAGAACATTCTATCCAAAAAGAGAATATACATTCTTATTAAGTGTACTTATAACATTCCTCAGGATACACCACACGTTAGGCCATAAAACAAGTCTCAATAAATTTAAGAAGATTGAAATCATATTGGGCTGCTTTTCCAACCACAATGGTTAAAACAAGAAATTATAATAAAAGAACTAGAAGAAACATAAAATGCGGAGGCTAAACAGCATGATACTAAACAACCAATGGATCAACAAAGAAATCATAGAGAAAAATAAAAAATACCTGGGACAAATGGAAATGGAAACACATTGCTTCTAAATCTTTGAGACATGGCAAAAGCAGTTCTAAGAGAAAATTTACAGCAATGCAGGCCTACTTTAAGAAACAAACAAAATCTTAAATAAACAATTTAAACTTAACACTAACAGGAGCTAGAAAAAAAGAACAAAGCCCAAAGTTGGTAGAAGGAAAGAAATAATAAAGATCAGAGAAAAAACAAATGGGGATAAAAAAAATTAGAAAAGATCAATGAAACTTAGAGGTAGTTCTTTGAAAATATAAAATTGATAAATCTTTAGCCAGAGTCAGGGAAAAAAAACAAATGAAATCACAAATGAAGAAAAATAAACACACTCCAAATACACCAAAGAAAAAGAATTATTAGACTACTACAAAAATTACATGCCAACAAATTTAAAAATTTAGAAGCAATGAATAAATTTCTAGATACACACATCAGTCCATGATAATCCATACTCAAGAAAAAATAGAAAATCTGAACAGACCAATTACTAGTAACAAAACTGTATCAATAAACTCCCAATAAACAAAAGACCAAGACCAGATGGCTTCACAAGTGAATGTTACCAAAGACTGAAGATGACTTAATCACCATCCTTCTCAAATTATTCCAGAAAATAGAAGAGAAAGAAATGCTTCCAAATTCATTCTATGAGATCAGCATACCCAGATACCAAAAGCAGAAAAAGACACTACAAAAAAGGAAAATTACAGACCAGTATCTCTGATAAACTTAGATGCAAAAATCATCTACAAAATGTTAGCAAACCAAATTTAAAAATACATTAGAAGTGGGGCACCTGAGTGGCTCCAACAGTTAGGCATCTGACTTTGGCTCAGGTCATGATCTTGCAGTTCATGAGTTCAAGCCCCACGTTGGGCTCTGTGCTGACAGCTCAGAGCCTGGAGCCTGCTTCAGATTCTGTGTCTCCCTCTCTCTTTCTGTCCCTCCCCCTCTCATCCTTTGCACTCCCTTGCTCGCTCTCTCTCTCTCTCTCTCTCTCTCTCTCGATCTCTTAAAAAATAAACATTTAAAAAGTACATTAAAAGTATCATTCATCAAGATCAAGTGAGATTCATTGGTGGATGCAAAGAGGTTTCAATATATGCAAACCGGTAGACACGATACACCACGTTAACAAAATGAAAAATCATACAGATGCAGAAAAACCCTATGACAAAATTCAACATCTCTTCATGACAAAAACTCTCAACAAAGTGGGTACAGAAGAAACATATTCAACATCATAAAGACCATAAGTTACAAACCCACAGCTAACATCAAACTAAAGGGTGAAAAGGTGAAAGCGTTTCCTCTCAGATCAGGAACAAGACAAGGGCTCCCATTCTCTTCACTTCATTCAATACAGGGCTGGAAGTTCTAACCACAGCAATCAGATGAAATAAAAGATACCTGTGCTGGTAAAGAAAAGGTAAAACTATCACTATTTGTGGATAACATGATACTATATATACAAACCCTAAAGACTCCATTAAAAAAAAAAAAACCAGAATGAATAAATGAATTTAGTAAAGTTGCAGGATATAAAAATCAATAGATGGGAATCTGTAATCTGTTCCATTTCTATACAGTAATAACAAAGCAGCAGAAAAAGAAATTAAGAAAACCATACCATTCACAATTTCATTAATAAGAATAAAATACTTAGGAATAAACTTAACCAAAGAGGTGAAAGACCTGTACTCTGAATATTAGGATATTGTTGAAAGAAATAAAAGATGACATAAACAAATGGAAAGATATACCATGTTCATGGACTGGAAGAATTATTAAAATATTCATATGATCCAGAACTATCTACAGATTCAATGTGGTACCCATCAAAATAACAATAGTATTTTTCATAGAACTAGAAAAAATAATCCAAAAATCTGTATGTAAACACAAAAGACTCCAAATAGTCAAAGCAATCTTAAGAAAGAAGAACAAAGTTGGAGGTATCACAATACCAGATTTCAAACTATGCTACAAAATTACAGTAATCATATCGTAATAGCAAAAGAAACAGACACACTGATAAATGGAATACAATAAAGAGCCCAGAAATAAACTCACATTTATAATATCAATTAATCTATGACAAAGGAAGGAAGAATATAGAATATGGGAAAAGACAGTCTCTTCAACAGGTGGTGCTAGGAAAACTGGAAAGGCATAAAAGTAAATCAATTTTTACACCATAAATAAAAACACTAAAAATGGATTAAAGACCTAAATGCGAGACTTGAAAACATAAAACTGCTCAAAGAAAACACAGGTGGTAATCTAGTAGACATCATCCTTATAACATTCTTCTGGCTATGTATACCCAAGTGAGGAAATTAAAAACAATGGGAACTACATCAAACTAAAAAACTTGCAAAGTGAAGGAAACCACACACAAGATGAAAAGGCAGCCTAGTGAGGAGGAGAAGATATTTGCAAATGATATATCCGATAAGGGGCTAATATCTAAAATACATAAAGAATGTGTACAATGCCAAAAATAAACTGAACAATCTCATTTAAAAATGGGCAGAGGATCTGAATAGTCATTTTTCCAAAGTCAACACAGATGGCAGACACATGAAAAGATGCTCAACATTACTAATCATCAGGGAAATGCAAATCAAAACTACAATGAGATATCACCTCTCTTCAGAATGGCTAGTATCAAAAAGAGAAGAAATAAGTTTTGGTGAGGATGTGGAGAAAAGAAACCCTTATGCACTGTTGGTGAGAATGTAAATTAGCGCAGCCAGTGTGGAAAATGACACCGAGGTTCCTCAAAAAACTAAAAATAGAAGTACCACACAATCCAGTAATTCTACTTCTATATTTACTTCAAGAAAATTAAAAGACTAATTGGAAAGATATATGTACTTTTATGTTTACTGCAACATTAATTACAATAGCCAAGATATGGAAACAACTTAAGTGCCTATTAGATGAATAAAGAAGATGTGGTATATATACACAACAGAATACTATCCAGCCAGTGAGAAAAAAGAAATCTTGCTATTTATTGCCATCCAATCAGAATAGACCTATCAGGTAATATCTAAGTGAAATAAATCAGAGAAAGACAAATACCTTAGGATTTCACTTATATGTGTACTCTAAAAACCATTCAACAAAATAAAAATCACAAACAGACTCATGAATACAGAGAAAAAACTGGTAGGTTCTAGAGGGCAAAGGAATAGGGAGATGGGTGATATAGATGAAGGGGATTAAGAGATACAAACTCCAAGTTATAAAATAAATATGTCACAGAAATTAAAAATATAGCATAAGGAATACAGACAATAATACTGTAGCAACACTGAATCCCAACAGATGGTAACTGCACTTATCATGGTGAGCATTTTACATTTATAGTTTTTGATTCACTATGCTGTACCCATGAAACTAATCTATTATCAACTATAGTTTGATTAAAATTAAAAATAAACAAAACTGATCTAAGAATAAAGTCCATTTAAAAAAATGTTTTTCAAAAGTTTCTAAGGCAACCATTCCTTTCCATCCACCCCCATTAGATATGGTGCCAACTACATCTCTAGTCTGGGTCAATTCTTCTCTTCCTTTTGTACTCTTATTTACTGTGCAGACCTAGGGAGAATGTGGCCAAATGCAGTCCTGCAGGAAAGGTTGGTTTGGCTTCCACAGAGATTTTGTGTTTTAAAATTGAGACATGTTCAAATCCAAAGATTTCTGGCCTCTCTAAAAATTTGGCGAACTGGGCTAGTATTACATATGCCAACAGTGGCACCGAGGGGCTATGTCCCTTCAGCAGTGGCAGCCCTCCCAACCTGTCCACAGTCTCTCCCCCCACTGCCATTACTTCCTCAACGGTGAGTGCCACAGAGTCAATCACCATTATTACCAGTTGATGCTGTAACAGAGATATTCTTATCTTTAAAGTGGGAAACAAAAACATACCAAATGGGCCATGCACTTCAAGAAATAGGGAGGCAACACTGTTGTATGTATGGAAATGAGAAATGTTCCTGTATGTTTAATATGTATGTATATAGATAAACTTCGTCTGCCCCATTTATCGAACTGAGAAGAACATTACTCTCATCTGCAAGAGTGGAAGGAGAAAACACAGATTCCAGAAAGAAGACAACCTCAAAGATGCCTGAGTGAGTGAGTGCGAACTGGGGAGACTGGAAAACAGGCCAGCCTGAGACAGGCAGGGGAGGTGGGAGCCCCAGCCCAACACGGGGAAAGCAGATGGAGACCCTGAGAGACAAAGGGAAGAGAAAGAGAAACTGAACATGCTCATAGTACTATCTCTAGAGAAGAGATAAAGAACATTTAACCCTGCACGGAGAGAAAAACTCTCACTTCATATATAACCGCTGGGCTGCCCAAATCTTGAAACCTAGTGGCATGAGAAGAAAAAACAGCCTCCACCCCTGTGCCATCTCTGCAAGGAGTCCGTGGCCACAGGAGCAGGAGACCCAGGGGCATGCACTTTGGCCTCGGCTGCGAAGCCAGCTGCCAAAGCAAGTACCTCTCATCTGTGCTAGCATAAAAGTACATGGGCTATGATTTTGAAACAAGGCAGGCCTTGAAAATACAGCTTGGCTCAGCTGCAGCACAAGAAGATCAAACTCATTAGAGTGACCTGCAGTGCTTAGTTCCAGCGGAGTGTGGGCTGCCACCATTCATCCTCTGCAACTACCATGGCAGGGCCTCTGAGAGCAGCCCCTGAGACCTACTACACCAAACCAAACCAAACCAAACCTATCTGCAAGGGGAGCTGTTTTTTTTCCGTTTGTTTTGTTTTTTTTAATTTTTACTCCTTTTCTTTTTTTTTTCCTTTTCTTGCAATCCAGATATATTCTCCCATCTCTCATCCTTATCTTTCCTCTCAACTGGTTATACACTTTTAGACTGCTCATTGTCCTTTGTTGTCTCTGCCACCCTTTATTATTTTTTTCTTTTTTTTTCTTCTTTTCTTTCCTTCTCTTTCCTCTCCATTTTCTTTTCTTCCTTTCCCCCTTTTAATTTGTTCGTTTGTTGGATTTATTTGTGCATTTGTGTGTTTCTGTTCCCTTTGTATTTGTCTGTCTGTTTTCCTTCTCAGGGCTACCCCAAGAAACAAGCCAAAGGACACATGATGGCGAGTCCCAACTATCGCTGAATAGGTAAATAAAATAATCAAAGACACAACAAGAGAAACAGAGACAATATTAAAAGAATATTTCTTGGGGCTCCTGGGTGGCTCAGTCGGTTAAGCCTCTGACTTCAACTCAGGTTAGATCTCACATTCGTGGGTTCAAGCCCCGCGTCGGCTCTATGCTGACAGCTAGCTCAGAGCCTGGATCCTGCTACAGATTCCTGAAATGATAGACCCTGGACAGTCAATAAGCCTCTTTAACAGAGCAATAATAACAGGTACACAGTGCATAATGAGCTTTTTAAAACTGATAAGAGAAAGACAACTAGCCAAAATGAAAAACGAAGGAGCTCTCCCTTGAAGAATCTCCAGGAAGAAGTCACAACCACAGAACTGCTCAAGGCAGAACTAGACAACATACCAGATCAAGAATTTTAAAACTTGTATTAAATTAATTGCTGGGGTTGAAAAAAGCATCAGAGAAGCAACTGAGACAATGACTAGGAATTTTGAAAATAGGTGTGATGCATTTAAAAAGGCTATAAATGAGGTGAATAGTAAAATGGAGGCAGCCACCTCAAGGATTGAAGAGGCAGAGAGAGGAATAGGTGAATTAGAAGATATAGTTCCAGCAAAAGAGGAAGCTGAAAAAAAGAGAGAGAAATTAATCCAGGAGCAGGAAAGCAGAATTCGAGATCTGAGTGATACAATCAAACGGAACAACATCCAGCTCATAGGAATTCCTGAAGAGGAAGACAGAGGAAAGACAGAGAGAAGACAGAGAGAAGACAGAGAGAAAGGGCCTGAGGGGATACTTGACCAAATTATAACTGAAAATTTCCCATATCTGGGAAAAGAAATGGACATTCAAATTCAAGAGGCACAAAGAACCCCCTTAAGACGTAACTTGAATCGGCCTTCAGCACAACATATCATAGTGAAACTGGCAAAATATAAAGATAAAGAGAGAATTCTGAAAGCAGCTAGGGAGAAAAAGGTTTCCCTTTGTATATGAGGGCCCATCAGAGTGGTTACAGACCTATCGAATGAAACCTGGCAGGCCAGGAAGGAATGGCAGGAAATCTTCAATGTGATGAGCAGAAAAAATTTGCAGCCAAGAATCCTCTACCCAGCAAGCCTGTCTTTCAAAATAGAAGGAGACATAAAGGTTTTCCCAAATAAACAAAAATTGAGAGAATTCATGACCACCAAACCAGCCCTACAGGAAATCCTAAGAGGGACTCTATGAGGGAAAGATCGCAAAGAATACAAGGTGCCAGAGACACCACTATAAACATGAACACAATGACTCTAAAACCACATTTTTCAATAATAACACTGAGTGTAAATGGACTGAATGCTCCAACCAAACGACACAGAGTAATAAAATGGATAAAAAACAAAACCCATCTATTTGCTGTCTACAAGAGACTCATTTTAGACCTGAAGATACCTTCAGGTTGAAAGTAAAGGGATGGAGAAATATCTATCATGTGACTGGAAGCCAAAAGAAAGCCAGAGTAGCCATACTTATATCAGACAAACTGGACTTTAAAGTAAAGGCAGTAACAAGAGATGAAGAAGGACATTATATAATAATTACAGTGTCTCTCCATCAGGAAGAGCTAACAGTTATAAACATCTATGTGCCAAATGCAGGAGCACCCAAATACATAAAACAATCACAGACAGAAACAATCTTATTGATAAGAATGTGCTAATTGCAGGGGACATTAATACCCCACTTACAACAATGGATACGTCAACCAGACAGAAAATCACTAAAAAAACAATGGACCTGAACGACACATCAAAACAGATGGAATTGATAGATATATTTAGAACTCTGCATCCTGAAGTTAGAAAATTCACCTTCTTTTCAAGTGCACATGGCACATTATCCAAGATAGATCACATTCTGTGGCATAAAGCAGCCCTCCATAAATACAAAAGAATTGAGATCATACCATGCACACTTTGAGATCACAATGCTATGAGACTTGAAATTAACCCCAGGAGAAAGTCTGGAAAACCTCTAAAAACCTACTAAAGAATGATTGGGCTAATCAGGCAATTAGAGAAGAAATTTAAAAATATGTGGAAACCAATGAAAACGAAAATACAACAATCCAAACTCACTGGGATGCAGCAAAGACAGTCCTAAGAGGAAAGTATTTTGCAATCCAGGCCAATCTCAACAAACTACAAAAAGCACAAATTCAAAATCTAACAGAGCACCTACTGGAACTACAAGGGAAGCAGCAAGAGCACCCCAAACCCAGCAGAAGAAAAGAAATCATAAAGATCAGGGCAGAAATAAACAATATAGAATCCAAAAGAACAGTCAAGCAGATCAATGAAACCAAGAGTTGGTTCTTTGAAAAAATAAACAAAATCGATAAACCTCTAGCCAGGCTCCTCAGAAAAAAAAGAGAGAGCACCCAGATAGACAAAATCATGAATGAAAATGGATCTATTACAAACAATCCCTTAGAAATATAAGCAATCATTAGAGATTACTATGAAAAATTATATGCCAACAAACTGGACAACACAGAAGAAATGGACAAATTCCTAAATGCACATACACTGCCAAAATTCAAACCAGAAGAGATAGAAAGCATGAACAGACCAATAACCAGTAAAGAAATTGATCCATTATCAAAAATCTCCCAACAAATAAGAGCCCAGGGCCAGATGGCTTCTCAGGACACATCCCAAAGGCAATATCTCTACCAGATATTTAAAGCAGAGCTCATACCCATTCCTCTCAAACTATTCCAAAAAATAGAAATAGAAGGAAAACTTCCAAACTCATTCTATGAAGCCAGCATCACCTTGATACCCAAACCCAACAGAGACCCAGCCAAAAAATAGAACTACAGACCAGTCTCCTTAATGAATATAGATGCAAAAATACTCAACAAGAGACTGGCAAATTGAATTCAACAGCATATTAAAAAAATTATCCATCATGATCAAGTGGGATTCATTCCTGGTTACAGGGCAGGTTCAATATTCGCAAATCCATCAATGTGATCCATCACATTAAGAAAAGAAAGGATAAAAACCATATGATCCTGTCGATAGATGCAGAAAAAGCATTTGACAAAATACAGCCCCCTTTCTTAATAAAAACCCTTGAGAAAGTCAGAATAGAAGGAACTTACCTAAAAATTATAAAAGCAGTTTGATGAAAAGCCCACAGCTAATATCATCCTCAATGAGAAAAAACTGAGAGCTTTCCCCCTGAGATCAGGAACACGACAGGGGTTTCCACTCTCACCACTGTTGTTTAACATAGTGCTGGAAGTCCTAGCATCAGCAATCAGACAACAAAAGGAAATAAAACGCATCAGAATTGGCAAGGAAGAAGTCAAACTTTTACTTTTAGCTGATTACATGATACTCTACATGGAAAACCTGGCAGACTCCACCAGAACCCTTCTAGAACTGATCAATGAATTCGGTAAAGTTGCAGGCTACAAAATCAATGTACAGAAATTGGTTGCATTTTTATACACCAATAATGAAGCAGCGGAAAGAGAAATCAAGAAACTGATCCCATTCACGATTGCACGAAAAACCATCAAATACCTAGGAGTAAACCTAACCAAGGATGTAAAAGACATATATGATGAAAACTATAGAAAACTTATGAAAGAGATCGAAGAAGACACCAAGAAGTGGAAAAACATTCCCTGTTCATGGATCAGAAGAATAAACATTGTAAAAATGTCATTACTACCCAAAGCAATCTACACATTCAATGCAATCCCCATCAAAATTGCACCAACATTCTTCTCAAAGCTAGAACAAGCTAGCCTCAAATTCTTATGGAACCAACAAAGACTCCGAATAGCCAAAGTAATATTGAAGAAGAAAACCAAAACGG
>NC_043706.1:61619554-61657577 GCF_006229205.1 Suricata suricatta
AAAGAGCCTAAATGTCCATCACCCGATGAATGGATCAAGAAGATGTGGTGTATATACACAATGTAGTATTACATGGCAATGAGAGGGAATGACATATGGCCATTTGTAGGAAAGTGGATGGATCTTGAGGGTGTCATGCTAAGTGAAATAAGTCAGGGAGAGAAGGACAGATACCATATGTTTGCACTCATAGGTCTAACAGGAGAACAAGAGAAACCTAATGGAGGACCAGGGGGAGGGGAAGAGGGAAAGAGAGCTGGGGAGAGAGAGGGATGGAAAACCTGAGAGACTATTGAATACTGAAAACGAACTGAGGGTTGAAGGGGGAGCGGGAGGGGGTAAAAGAGGTGGTGGTGATGGAGGAGGCACTTGTGGGGAAGAGCACTGGGTGTTATATGTAATATTCGACAATAAACTATTTATAAAAAAATAAAATGTAAGTCAGGTGAAAAATATATGTATGTATATAAAACACATCATTAGAAATATAGGTACCACAAGAAATACAGGGAACTGGAACACAATTAAAAACTTTAATATATGAAATCAGGTTGTAGTTTCAGCCCTTTAGGTTTTAATACAAATTAAGTAACTGCTTACACACGGCTGGCTTAAGTATACTATGTGCTTGAAAGCATATGAATTTGTGAATCCTGGTATGGACTTTCTGGGAATAGCTAGTTTGAGCTCTGCTTATTATAAAGCTACACTAATCATCAGGCACCTGGGTGGTTCAGTCAGTTAACCGTCTGACCTTGATTTTGGCTCAGGTCATGATTTCACAGTCTTGTGAGTTCAAGTCCCATGTTGGACTCTGTGCTGGCAGCATCGAGCCTACTTGGGATTCTCTCCCCCCGCTGCCCGTCCCCTACTCACATTGTCTCTCACACACAAAAAAATGTAAATGTAAATAAACATTAAAAAAAAAATAAAGCTACACTAACCAAGACATTGTGATATCAGTATAAAGACAGACATGCAGATAAATGAGAGATCAGAGTTCAGAAGATCTTCCCACACATGGCTGGGTGTTTTCATTTGTTGGTTTTGTTGTTGTTGCTGTTGTTGTTGTTGTTGTTGTTGTATTAAGATGCCCTGGCAATTCAATGGGGGAGAGGACATTTTTTTTTAAACACACAATGCCTGAAGAATGAGGCATTGAAGGGGAGGGGAGAGGAGCGGGGTGGTGGGGAGGGAGAAGGAAAACAAGAAAGCAGAGCAAGCAAGAAAGTAGGAGGGAGGGAAGAACTTCAATCCCCCCATGTCCCACAAATTCATAAAAACTAACTCAGGGGCACTTGGATGGCTCAGTGGGTTAAGCGTCCAACTTCAGCTCAGGTGTTGATCTAGTGGTCCATGAGTTTGAGTCTGAGAGCTCAGAGCCTGGAGCCTCCTTCAGATTCTGTGTCTCTCTTTCTTCTCCCTATTTCTCCCCTACTCATTCTTTCTCTCAAAGATAAACATTAAAAATTTTTTTAATTAACTCAAAAAATTGAATCATGAACTTAAATACAAAAGCTAAATTTATACAAATTGTAGAAGAAAATACAAGAGAAAATCTTTGAAGTCTTAGGGTAGGCAAAGATTCCTCAAGTAGTACCTAAAAATATGAACTTTAAGTATAATTTCTGATTTTTTAAGTCAAAATTAAAATTTTCTATTCTCTCAAAAGATACTGTTAATATTTTTTAAGGCAAGTCACAGACTATAAGAAAATATCCCAATACATATACCTGACCAAAAAAAAAAAACTTAGATTCAGAATATACAGAATTCTTACAGTTCAATAAAAAAGCTCAAGGGATGAATAGCATTAACCATTATTAATATTAAATGATTAAAAAATGGGTCAAAAGATTTGAACAGACACTTCATCAAAGAAAAATGAATGACCAATTAGCACATGAAAAGATATTCTATGTCATCAGTCATTAAAAATAAAATCAACAAATTAAACTCATGAAATAAAATCACAATAAGATACCATATACACACACTAGAACAGCTAAAATTAAAAGCTAACAATACCAAGCAATGACAAAGATGTAGAGTAACTGGGCTTCTTATACATTCCTGGTGAGAGGATAAAATGGTATGACCACTTTGGAAACCAAATTGGCAGTTTCTTACAAAGTTAAAAAATATACTTATCATCTGACCTAGCAATTGCATTTCTAGGTATTTACCTAAAGAAAGGAAATTATTATGTCTATATAAAACCTGCACCTGGACGCCTGGGTGGCTCAGTTCGTTAAGCCTCTTGATTTCAGCTCAGATCATAATCTCAAGTTTCATGAGTTCAAGACCCACATTGGGTTCTCTGCTGTCAGCCAGGAGCCCACTTCAGATCCTCTGTCACCCTCCCTCTCTGCCCCATCTATGCTTGTGAGCTCACTCGCGCTCACTCATGCTCTCTCGTGCCTGCGCACTCTCTCAAAATAAATAAATAAACTTAAAAAAAAAAGATCCTGTACCTGAATGTTCATAGCAGTTTCATTCATAATAGCAATAAGCTTTAAACAGCCCAAACATATATCAACTTGTAAACAGATAAACAAGTTGTGATATATCCATTCCATACATTACTACTCAGCAATAAAAAGTAGCAAACTAGATCAGTTAAGCGTCCAACTCTTTGCTCTAGTTTGCTGAGAACTACGACTATGTAAAAAAGTTCCAATTCCTTCATTTCTGTGTCTTAATTTCTCCACATGAAAACCAACTACACATGCCCCATTATTCCTAGGAAGAATAGTTGTGGGGGGGGGGGTCTTTAAAGTACTTGGATTTTTTTTAAGTTTATACATTAATATTGAGAAAGAGTGCATGAGCAGGGAAGGGCAGAGGGACAGGGAGAGGGGAAAATCCAAAGTAGGCTCTGCACTATCAGCACAGAGCCCAATATGGGGCTTGATCTCACAAGCTAAGATCATGACCTTAGCCGAAAACCAAGAGTAAGGTACTCAACTGACTGAGTCACTCCGTCACCCCAAAGTACTAAGGTATTATTAAAAGATGCCACTTACTGGTCATCCAGTTTCAGCATTAAGTATGTTCTGGGACATTAAGGAGATCATATTTCTCTCTCTCTCTCTCTCTCTCTCTCTCTCTCTCTCTCTCTCTCTCTCTCACACACACACACACACACACACACACACACACACACACACTATTCTTTTAAGACAAGTTTTGAGAAAAACACATATTCCCGCTTTTTTCCCAGGCAATTAGATGTAACCTCTATTTTCACCAAAGTGGGAAATAATAATGTACTTTTTGCTTTATTACTTTTCAACCCTGTTGCCTTGTCCCCCTTTCCATTTAAGATCCTTCTACCTCAAGGGTTTTTTTTTCCAGCGTTTAATTAATATCTAACATTACTTTAAAAAAAGGATTTAAAGCTATTTACAGAAATACACAATAAAAGAAAATTAAACAGAGATGACTGATAATCAATAGCTTTCCTATATACCAGCAAATATCATGGAAACTGGCATTATCACATCAAGAGCAAATATGGAATGTTAGGCATAAACTTACTGAGAATAATGCAGGACCCACATGAAGAAAATAAACCTTTATTAGGGAACAGAAATGATGTGAATGAGTGCAGAGAAGGACCATGGCAGATACTGCTGGCTGCCTACTCAAAATCCACTCTCCTCTTCCGTGACGGCTGCACTTTAGTTTGGTTCAGATGGTGACCAGCTGACGTGACTGAGAAGATGGCGACCCTCTCCCACGCCAGGGGTGAATTTTCATTTGTCAGCCATTCGTTTGCGTACTGGAAGTTCTGGTCGTCAGAGGAACTGTGCTTCACTGCTTCTGGGAAAGATTCCTCCGCGCCTAAGGGCCTAAGTTCCCTTTCCACCTCAACACCTAGCCGTGTTTAGATGTGATGGTGGGAAATGCAGCAGTCCTTTTGCAACCAGGAGAAGGACGGCCTGAAGACAAAACTGACACTGTGGGGGCTCAGTCAGTTGAGCACCTGACTCTCAGTTTTGGCTCAGGTCATAATCCCAGGGTCATGGAACTGAGTCCCACGTCACACTCTGTGCTGAGCCTGCTGAGCCTGTTTCCCTCTTTCTCTTCTCCCCTTCTCCCTCTCTCAAAAATAAAAAATAAATTTGACATTCTAAGAATGGCAGCAAGGACCAAGATGGAAAAGATTCCAGACCCTTCATTACATCATGGAGTTACTAAGTCAGGCAACCCTGAAACCTGCTTTATATCTGGACTTCCTGATATGAGAATGTGGCTCCTTGTCCACTACAGCCTGTGCTCTTCCTAGGTGCAGTGGAGGAATCCAGGTCTCTGTATTTCTTATAGTTAGGATGGAATCATATGGTAGCGTTTGGACTGTGAAACACACAGAACTCACGTAAGTCAGACCCAAGTCTGGTCCTTAGAAACAACCAGTGTGGATGAATAAATAACCAGACATTAATTATTTATACTTTATTATCAAGTTGGTTTCCATATAACACCCAATGCTCATCCCCACAAGTGCCCTCCTCCAGGCCCACCACCCTCCTTTCATCTCTCCCCCTCCCCCATCAGCCCTCAGTTTGATCTCAGCATTCAAGGGTCTCTCGGTTTGCCTCCCTTCCTCTCCCCAACTTTTCTTTTCCCCTTCTCTTTCCTCATGGTCCTCTGTTAAGTTTCTCCTGTTCCACTTATGACTGAAAACATATGATATCTGTCCTTCTCTACCTGACTTATTTCACTTAGCATGATACCCTCAAGTTCCATCCATGTTGCTACAAATGGCCAGATTTCATTCTTTCTCATTGCCATGTAGTATTCCATTGTATAAGTAAACCATAGCTTCTTGATCCATTCATCAGTTGATGGACACTTAAGCTCTTTCCATGATTTGGCTATTGTTGACAGTGCTGCTATGAACATTGGGGTACATGAGCCCCTATGCATCAGCACTTATCCCTTGGGTAAATTCCTAGCAGTACTACTGCTGGATCATAGGGGAGTTCTACTGTTGGTTTTTTGAGGAACTTCCACACTGTTTTCCAGAGTGGCTACACCAGTTTACATTCCCACCAACAATGCAGGAAGGTGCCCATTTCTCCACATCCTTGACAGCATCTATAGTCTCCTGATTTGTTCATTTTAGCCACTATGACAGGCATGAGGTGGTATCTTAGTGTGGTTTTGATTTGTATTTTCCTGATGATGAGTGATGCTGAGCATCACTACATGTGTCTGTTTCTACCAGACATTTAAAGAAGAGTTAATACCCATTTTCCTCAAACCATCCCCCCTCCGAAAAAACAGAGGGAGGAATGAAAACTATGAAGCCACCATTACCATGACATCAAAATTAGAAAAATACAAAAAAAGGAAGAAGAAACTACAAACATTCCTGATGAACATAGATTTGAAATCCACCAAATATTTGCAAATAGCATTCAACAATACATACTCAACAATACATCATTCATCACACTCCAGTGAGATTTATAGCAAAAATGCAAGGATTGTTTAATATCCACAAAGTCAACATGATTCACCACATTAACACAATGAAGGATAAAATTTATATGATCATCTCAATATAAGGAGAAACACTATTTGACAAAATTCAGCATCTGTTCTTGATAAAAACTCTCAACAAAGTGGGTTTAAAGGGAACATATGTTCAACATGCTAAAGGCCATACATGAAAAACCCAGTAACAACATTATACTCAATGGGGAAAAACTAAAAGGTTTTCCACTAAGATTAGGAACTTGACAAAGATTTCCATTCTTACCACTTTTATTCAACATAGAACTGGAAGTCATAACCACAGCAATCAGGAAATTTAAAAAAGGCAATGAAAATAGTAAGGAAGACATTGGGGGAAAAAAAAAAAGGGCACCTGGGTGGCTCAGTCAGTTAAGTGTCCAGACTCTTGGTTTTGGCTCAGGTCATGATCTCACACTTTGTGAGTTCAAGTCCTACATTGGGCTCCATACGGAAAGGCTCCAGAACCTGCTTGGAATTCTCCCTCACCCTCTCTTATTCCTCCCATGCTCATGCTCAAGGAAGAAAGTGAAAAAGTGAGAAAATGAGAGAGAAAGAAGGAAAGGGAAAGGAAGAAAGCAAGAAAGCAAAAAAAAAAATAGTAAAGAAAATTATCACTAATTGCAGATGACATGATAGTATATATAGAAAACTCTGAAGACTCTACCAAAGAAATCAGAATAAATTCAATAAAGTTACAGGATATAAAATACATGGAAATCTGTTGCACTTCTATACATTAATAATGAAGCAGAAAAATTTTTTAAAGTTCCACTTAAAATTGCACCAAAAATAGTAAAATAACTAGAAATAAATATAACCAAAGAGATGAATGACCTATACTGTGAAAGCTATAAAACATCAATGAAAGACACTGAAGAGGACAGAAACTGAAAGATATTCCACGGTTATGGACTGGAAGAATATTGTTCAAATACTTGTACTACCCATAGTAATCTGTAGATTCAATGCAATCCCTATCAAAATTACCAATCATTTTTTTCACAGAACTCGAACAAATAGCACTAAAATTTGTATGGGACCGGGGCACCTGGGTGGCTCAGTTGGTTAAGCATCTGACTTCGGCTCAGGTCATGATCTCACAGTTCGTGGGTTCTAGCCCCATGTTGGTCTCTGTGCTGACAGCTAGAGCCTTGAGCCTGCTTCAAATTCTTTGTCTCCCTCTCTCTCTGCTTCTCCCCTACTTGTCCTCTTTCTGTCTCTCAGAATAAAAAGCTTAAAAAAACTTAAAAAACTTTTGGGACCACACCAAAACATGAATAGCCAAAGTAATCTTAGAAAGACCAAAGTTGTTGCTATCTCAATCCCGTATTTCAATCTATACTACAACACTTTGGTAATCAAAACAGTGTGGTAATGGCACAAAAAACAAACACATAAATCAATGGAATAGAGGGCAGAGCCCAAAACAAACCTATACCTATATGGTCAATTAGTCTATGACAAAAGAGGCAAGAATATACAATGTTGGAAAGAGTCTCTGAAACAAAAGGTGTTGGGAAAACTGGATAGCTACATGCAAAAGAATGAAACTAAACCACTTTCTTAACACTACATGCAAAAATAAACTCAAAATGGATTATAGACTTAAATGCGAGATTTGAGACCATAAAACTACTAAAAGGAAACAAAAGCAGTAACCCCTTTGACATCAGCATTAGCAACATTGGTCTAGATAGGCCTCCTTAAAATGGAAACAAAAGCAAAAATAAACTATTGGGCCTACACCAGATCAGCAAGGAAACCATCAGCAAAAACAAAAAGGCAACCTAGCAAATGGGAGAAGATATTTGCAAATGATATATTCAATAAAAGGTTGATATCCAAAGCATATAAAGAATTCATACAACACCAAAAGAAAAATAAACAATCCAATTAAAAAATGGTCAAAAGACCTGACTAGATATTTTTCCAAAGAAGACATACAAATGGGAAACAGACACATAAAAGATGCCCAATATCACTACCAATGGGGAGATGCATACCAAACCCACAATGAGATATCACTTCATAGTCATCAGAATGGCTAGTATCAAAAAAACAAAAAATAACAAGTGTTGGTGAGGATATGGAGAAAAGTGCAGTGTTGGTAAGAATGTAAATTAGAACAGCCATGTGGAAAACAGCATGAAGTTTACTCACAAACTTAAAAATAGAAATACCGTATGATCTAGTAATTCCACTATTGGGTATTTAAAAGAAAATGAAAACACTAATTTGAAAAGATAATATGCACCCCTATGTTTACTGCAGTTTGATTTACAAAAGCCAAGATGTGGAAGCAACCCAAGTATCCATCAATAGACGAATGGATAAAGATGTGGTATATACATCCAATGATTACTCAGCCATAAGAAAGAATGAAATCTTACCATTTGTGACAACACGGATGGACCTAGAAGGTATGTGAAGTAAGTCTGACTGAGAAAGACAAATGCTATATGATCTCACTTATACATAAAATCTAGAAAATAAAAAGCAGAACAGATCTATAAACACAGAAAAGTGATGGTTTCAATAGGGGAATGGTGTGGGGAGATGAGCAAAATGCATGAAGGGGAATGGGAGATCCAGGCTTCCAGTGATGGAACGAATAGCTCCTGGGGATAGAAGAACAGCAAAGGGAGTACAGTCAATGGTACTGGAACAGCCCTGCATGGTGACATATGGCAAACACATTTGTGATGGGCATAGACAAATGTACAGACTTATCAAACACTTTGTGGAATGACTGAAACTAAAGTGACATTGTGAGTCTACCATATTTCAATAAAAATAAAAATTTTTTTAAAAAAGGAGCTGGAAACTGTTGTGCGTGAGTATGCAACAACAAGGAAAAGGCCTGGGCAATCGGCCAGCCCCTTTCCTGCCCTGAAGTGACCTTAGAAGCAGCCATGTGTTCTTTCCCAAACGTACAAGACTGATCTAAATAGCAGGAGACCAACCAATTGTAAATGGTTTTCTGTGTTCAATTCATTTCATGATAACATCTTATATTTAGAACATGTTCTGCAGAGAAGGGGATTTTTGCCTTTTAAATATATTTTGACATTATTTCTTTAAAAAAAAAAAAAAAGCAGCAGCAGCCGCCATACATTTCAGTTAGTATAATAAAAAGATGAAAGCACTGGGATGTCAACATCACCAACTCCATGCAGAAGAGTCACCAACCCCCAGCAACCTTTGTAGCGCTGATCAACAAGCTTTTCCTCTATCAGATGTCCTGCTCTGCCTGCTGCAGCAATCAGGGTTATTCTGCTAGTAAAGTGAAGTTATATGCTTATTGTGTAAGCCAATTTTTTTTTATTATTTAGGTTGGGTTTTGTAACTTGTACCTAAAAGCTTCCTATTTATTACACATGCCGTGTTCTTGGACCAGATGTCTCAAAAGTATACAGGATTCTTCACATTCATGCCTAAAGTAAAGATCCCTGACAATAGCTCTTTCAGCCGTAACTATTCTAGGCTGTTGGTTTGGTCCAGTGCCATAAAGTCTTTAACTTCTGACTCAGAAGTATGGTATGGATTTAAGAAGATAAATCTAAGGCACCTAATGGAGGCATATGCCTGAATAAAGGAGGATCAGGAGCCTCAGGGACGTATTCCCCAGGGAGTTAGTCCTGGGAGCTGGATACTGGTCATTCCTGTGTAAGATTCACATTTACAGGGACCTAATTCCCAAGAAAGTGGGAACTTTCCATTTTGGTACAGTCTTTAACTAAATAGTTCCTTTGAGCAGAAAAACTTGAGTTTTAATTTTTTTCATCAATTTATAAAACATGAAGTGCTATGGTAATCAACAAAGTAACCTCATGGCAAATTCTAATTTTCCCAAATAAACAAAGTATTTATGAGAGTTCCAATTTGAAAAAAATAAAAGTTTCATAAGAAGTAATAGATAAGAAATGTACACAGCAATAAACATAGATCTTTAAAAATATGGTACAAAATGGAGAAACACAAAAAATCTATTTCACAATGTCATTTATATACACTAAAAGTACTGCACACAAAATGCTCCACATTTCACACGGATACATACAAATGAAACAACCTAGGACATACGTATTAGAATAGATGCCTTAATATAAGGGTAAAAGAAATAAACAGAACAAGGAAGAGAATTTGCAATAATGGCAACAGCAGGTTAAGACTGGTAAGTATGATCAACTATTTCTGTACCTGAAATCTAAGAGAAAGAAAAATATATTTTCAAGATTTCTTGGTGGAAGATATATTCAGAATGTGACAAATGAATAAAAGAGGGAGGGAAATGTCTAGTATTACATAAGGAATTAAATACTCCCAGAAAATAATCAAAGAAAATTTGATAGAACATTTCCTAAGAGTAAGTAGACTCAGTACCCTCAGTAAAAGGTTTACAAAGTTATCATGACCAACCTTTAATCACAAGTAAAGATTTGGGAGCCTCACTGGCTCATTCAGTACAGCACGCAACTCGATCTCAGGGTTGTGAGTTCCAGCCCCATGTTGGGTGTACAGATAACTTAAAAATAAAATCCACCCCCTAAAAAAAAGATATAGGTGGATTTTGAAAAAGAAAAACACCTAAGAGGGCCCAATTCTCTTTCTCACACTCACACCCACACGCAAGCACATGCATGTACACGCATGCACACACACACAGTGGGGAGGCTCTTTACTCAGTACAATAGCATGCTTTATTTAAATAAAGTCTGTTTACACCTTAAGCTCGTAACTTGGGAAACAGTATCAAAAATGGACTCTGGTTTCTCTTCAGATCGTATAAATCTTTCTCCTTTTACAAAAGGCAAAATGGACAAAGAAACAAGAACCAACTATACAGTAATTACAACATATTTTAAATATAGGAACAGAGATAGGATAAAAGTAGAATAGAAAAAGGTAGACCCTGCAACCAGTAAGCATATGGAAGTTACTGCAGCTATATTAGTGACAAAGTAGTTTTCAAGACAGATTACCAGAGATAATGAGGAACATTTCATAATGACAAAGTGGTCTGTTCATCAAGTACAAAAATCTAAAGGTATATGCACCAAATAACACAGCTTCAAAATACATGATGCAAAAAATAGATAAATCTAAAAGGAAAAAGGTAATTTGGGGACAATGGCCGAGTAGGAGGATCCTGAGGTCACCTCCTCCCACATACACAATATAACAGTTATAATTATGCAACTTACCCAACTCAAAGACTGGCAGAATGGACCTTCCACAATTAACTGTAAGAGGAGGCCGCAGGGAAAAGGGTAGGAGGAGTAAAAACACAATTGGGAAATAAATTTCTGGAAGAACTAGCCACAAATGAGAGCGGCACCATAAGCACGGAGAAGCAAAAGGATCAGACTCTACACTAGGAATCTTTGGCACTAGGGAACTGCACTGGGAAGATGAATCCCCATAACATCTCACTCTGAAAACCAGTGGGGCTTAACTTAAGGAGCTATAAAAATCAGCAGGCTTAACTCTGAGAAAGGCAGCAGATGAGAGGAAATTGAGTTCCTACCCCTAAAGAGCTAACAAAATATATAACTTGACCCAACATGCCTCCATAAAAGGCATGCAAATTGATAAGGAAGAAGTAAAACTATTACTATTTGCAGATGACATGATACCATCTAGAGGAACACCCTGAAGACTCAACCAAAAAATCTGTTAGGACTGGGGTGCCTGAGTGGCTCAGTTGGTTAAGTGTCTGGCTCTTGATTTTGGCTTAGGTTGTGATCTCACAGCATTGTGGATTTGAGCCCCATATTGGGCTCAGCACATAGACCACTTGCAGTCTGCTTGGGATTCTCCCTCTCCTCTCTGCCCCTTCCCTGCTCATGCTTTGTCTCTCTCAAAATAAATACACTTAAGGGGTGCTTGGGTGGCTCAGTTGGTTGAGCGTCCAGCTTTGGCTCAGGTCATGATCTCACGGTTCGTGGGTTCGAGCCCCACGTCGGGCTTTTGCTGACAGCTAGCTTAGAGCCTGGAGCCTGCTTCGGATGTTGTATCTCCCTCTCTCTCTGACTCTCCCCTGCTGGCACTCTCTCTCTGTGTCTCTCAAAAATAAATAAAAAACATTAAAAAATAAAATAAAATAAATAAATAAACTTAAAAAACACTTAGAACTAGTATATGATTCAGTAAAGTTGCAGGATATAAGTTTTAGGACACAAAATTAACATACAGAAATCTGCATTTCTATACATTTATAATGAAAAAGAAGAAACAATCCTATCAAAAAGAATAAATGCTAGGAATATATTAAATCATGGGGTAAAAAACTTATACCCTGAAAACTATAATACATTAAAAAATTAGTATCATTATAAAATTAGTATCATTTAAATGTTCATACTACCCAAAGTAATGTATACATTTAATGCAATCCCTATCAAAATACCAAATAGCATTCTTCACAGAACTAGAATAATCCTAAAATTTGTAAGGAATCACAAAAGACCCCCGAACAGCCAAAGCAATCTCAAGAGAAAGAACAAAACTAGAGGTATCGCAATGCCAAATTCGAACTATGCTACAAAGAAACAGTAATCAAAACAGTATGGCACTGACACAAAAAAACAGATACAAAGATCAACAAAACAGAATAGAGCCCCCATTAATCTATAACAAAGGAGGCAAGAATATATACAGTGTCAGAAAAATAGTCTCTTCAATAAATGGTGTTGGGAAAATTGGACAGGTACATACAAAAGAATGAAACTAAACCACTTTCTTATACCACACACAAAAATAAACCCCAAATGGATTAAAGACCAAAAAATGAGTCCTGAAACCATAAAACATCTAGAATAAAACATAGGCAATCTCTTAGACATCACCCTTAGCAACATTTGTTTAGACAGATCTCCTTAGGCAAGGGAACCAAGAGCAAAAATAAACTATTGGGACTACACCAAAATGTAATGCTTTTGCAAAGCAAAATGAGACCATCAACAAAACAAAAAGGCAACCTAATGGATGGGAGAAAATATCTGCAAATGATATATCCAATAAGTGGTTAATATCCAAAATATATTTTTTAAGAATTCAAACAACACAACACCAAAAATAAACCTAACAGTCCAATTAAAATATGGGCAGAGGACCTGAACATATATTTTTCCAAAGAAGACATACAGATGGCAATCTGACACATGAAAAGATGTTCAATCATCAGCTAAACATCAGGGAAATGCAAATCAAAACCGCAATGAGATATCACTGCACACTCTTCAGAATAGCTAATGTTAAGGGTTGGCACGGATGTGGAGAAAAAGAAACCCATGTGCACTGTTGGTGGGAATATAAATTGGTGCAGCCCCTGTGGAAAACAGAATGGAGCTTCCTCAAAAAATAAAAAACAGAAATATCATAGGATCCAGTAATCCCACTACTGAGTATTTACCCAAAGGAAATGAAAACACTAGTTGAAAAGACATAGGTACCCCTATATTTACTGCAGCATTATTTATAACAGTGAAGGCGTGGAAGCAATCCAACTGTCCACTGATAGATAAATGGCTAAAGAAGAGGTAATGTGTGTACATATGTAATGGAGTATTAGCCACAAAAATGAACGAGACCTTGCTATATGTGACAACATGGATAGACCTAGAGGATACTGGGCTAAGTGAAATAAAACAAAGACCCAGACCATATGATTTCACATATATGTGGATTCTAAAAAACAAAAAAACAAAACCAAAATGAACAAAGAAAGAAAACAGACTATTAAATACAGAGAATGAACTGGTGGTTGTCAGAGTGAGGGTGGTGGGAAGGAGGGGAAATAAAGAGGATTAAGAGGTATGAAGTCCCAGTTATAAAGTAAATAAGTCACAAAGATGAAAATTACAATATAGCCCATAACATTTTAATAATCCTGGTGAGCACTGAGTAACGTAAAGAATTGTTGATCACTCTGTTGTACACCTGAAACTAATGTAATACTGTGTGTCAACTACACTCAGAATTTTAGCGAGTTGTATACCTGACACTAATATAACACTGTATGTTAATTATACTTTGATTAAAGGGAGAAAGAATTCAGAGTCATAATCAGGAATTTTAACATAGCGCTTTGTATTTGATAGAGCGAGCACACTAAGTATCATTAATGATCTAGAGAATTTCAGCAGTACTCCGTTGATATATAGACAACTCTATACTCAACAACTTTAGAATAAATTTTTTTTTTTAGGTACACATGGAACAAGCCCCCAAACAACAGTATGCTAGAATATAAAACAAATCGCAATAAATCTCAATTGGGTGAAACTACACTGTGTTTTCAAACTACTAAAAATTAATCTACATATCAAAACCAAAGATTAAAAACACTCTAAGAACTTAGAAACTAAACAATTGGCAATATTATAGAAAAATATGAAAAAATAAATCAGTAGGAGTTTGAAATTATTTTTTTTTAATTTCAATATTTTATTGTCAAGTTGTTTTCCATACAACACCCAGTGCTCTTCCCCATAAGTGCCCTCCACCATCACCACCACCTCTTTTCCCCCCTCCCCCTTCCCCTTCAACTTTGAAGGGAACAATATTAAAATACAGCATCAAATCTGTGGGATGCAATTCAAAGAGTTCTTAGATTGAATTACATAGCTTCGAGTATATTTTATAAAGATAAGAAAATTAAAGATATAAGTTTTTATCTCAAAAAACTAAAAAAAGAGAAAATGAAATAAAAAAGATAATAAAAGAGTCAAACAATAGATTAGAAACTGACAACACAGAAAAAAACAAGTGAAAAGTTGGATCTATGAACCCAACTTTCAGCATTCAAAACTCCATTCTACCACTAGCTAGCTGTTTGGTCTCAGGAAAGTTTCTACGACCCTCTAAACTTGTTTCTGCACACATACATGTGCACAACATAGCAACATTTCAGAGGGTGTTCGGAAGATTAGAGGAGTTAAAATATTTAAAGCACTTATGATTCTGGTATATTACTAAGTGCTCTATTAGAGTTCACGGTCACTGACATCATCACTTGTTGCTCAGGGGCAAAGATTTTCCAACTGTGGCATAGATATTGGGACCTGTAAGTAGGAAAACTCTTTTCTTAGATGTTTAAGACGACATCTGTTTTCCTAAGAAAAACTATACTACATAAATTCTACAAACCCAGGCCTGGAATAAGGGGAGCCCTTCCTTTTGTGTTTCAGAGATTAGAAGTTTGGCCTCTGAAACATGTTTGAGGTCAGCCTGGATATAAACTGAATAAGAATCAAGTCATTTAAAATCATACCTAGAAATGTCTCACCAGATTGTTCTATGAAACAACTCAGCAAACCCTGAATTTTTCCATTTGTGTGTGTCCTTGTGAAACACATAACACTGTGTACAGTATTTTCAGTATCCATAAGTGGTACTGCAGAACAGATTTTTCCCCATTTTTCTATGCTGTATCATATTTTTAAGATCTATTTATGTAGCTCTGTGTACCTAAAGTTTCCTTCAGTCCTGGATTTTTTAGTTCCATTAGTAGTATATAAGTAGCATTTTTTCAGATCTAGGACAGAAATCAAAACGAATTTATTAAAACCTAACAGGTGGCATCAAAAGAATAAAATAATGAGGAATAAGCTTAACCAAGGAAGCAAAGTAATTGCACAGTGAATACTACAAAACACTGCTGAAAAGAATTAAAAATATAAATAAATGGAATGACATCCCATGTCCATGGACTGAAACACATTATTGTCAAAATGCCAAATACCACCCTCCAAAATGTGCAAATTTAATGCACCCCCTATAAAAATCCCAATGATTTATTTTTGCAGAAATAGAAAAATCCTTCCTAAAATTAATTTCGAATCTCAAGGGACCCCAAGTAGCCCAAACAATTTTGAAAGAGAATAAAGTTGAAAGGCCCACACTTACTGATTTAAATACTTTCTACAAAGCAATAGCAATCAAACTGTGGAGGGACCTCTCTCTAAGGAGAGAGAAAAAGAGAAGACTTCAAGATTACCTGCATATGCACCCAGGTGCCTACAATCCCCCATGACCTTGTAAACTGAGACAACTTAATTAGACTGCATGTTTATGTGTGCTACCATACATGGGAGACAAAGAAATAGAAAATGTATTAATAAACTATGCCATGTGATGGGGGCCGCTCAGTTCTCTGGGTACCAACTCAACTGAGCAGTGCTGGCATGAATAAAAGTTGCTTCCTGGAAAGAAAAGCCTCAGTGTCACGTCTCTCTGTGCGAGAATCCTGCTACAAAACTAGTGGTATTGGCATAAGGATAGACATACAGACTAATGGAATAGACAGCCCAGAAATAAATCCTCACATATATAGTCAATTGATTTTTGACAAAAGTGCCAAGATTATTCAAAGAGGGAAGAACAGCCTTTTCAACAAATGGTGCTGGGAAACACTAGATACACACATGCAAAATGAAGCTGAATCCCCACCTAACACTATGTACAAAAATTAAAATAGATCAACACTATCTAAATATTAGAGCTAAAATTATGCAACTACTAGAAGAAAATAGGGGAAAAGCTTTATAATAATAAATTTGGTTGACAACTTCTTGGCTAGGACACAGAAAAAAAAGGAAAAAATATAATAAACTTTGTCAAAATTTTAAACTTGAGGGCAAAGGACACAAAATAAAAAGGCAACACTAAGAATGGGAGAACATATTTGAAAATCACATTATCTGATACAGGATTAAGACACATAATTTATCAAGAACTCCTAAAACTCAACAAAAAAAGACAAAAACCAACTGAATTCAAAAATGGGCAAAGAACTTGAATAGACATTTCTCCAAAAAAATACACACTAATGGTGAACAAGCACATGAAAAGATGGTCAACATCACTAATTATTAAGAAAACACATATCAAAACCACAATGAAATGCCACTTCGTGCCCACTGGATGACTATTATAAAAACAAAAGCAAAAACAGAAATTCAAACCTGCATTTCCTTGGTTGGTGGGAATGTAAAATGGCTGCTGTTATCTAAAACAGCATGCAGATTCCTCAAAAAATAATAGAATTATCATGATCCAGCAGTTCCATTTTTGTACATATACACATAAAAGAATTGAAAGCAGAAAGTTGAACAGATATCCATGCAGCAATGTGCCAAGCAGCACTCACAATCATCCCCCTACACACACAAAAGGCATGAAATTTTGATTCATTCTACACAATGTGGATGAACCTTGACCATTTTATGCTAAGTGAAATAAGCCAGACATAAAAGGACAAACATTGTATGATTTTTACCTTATATACGGTATCTAGAATACTCCAATTCATAGGGAAAGTAGATTGCAGTTTACCAGTAGGGGAGAAATGGGGGCTTATTATTTAATGGGTACAGAGTTCCAATCTGTAATGATGCACAGGTTCTGGACATGGATGGAGGCGATGGTTGCACAATAAAGTGAATGTACCTAATGCCACTGAACAGTACACTTAAAACAGGTTAAAATGGTAAATTTTATGTATATTCAAATTTTGCTTCTCCCCTATTTCTCTTCACATTTAGGGACAGGAGATAACAAGAAACCAAGAATAGGCATTTACTTTTATTTTTTAAAATTTATTTTTTAAATAGTTTATTGTCAAATTGGTTTCCATGTAACACCCAGTGCTCTTCCCCACAAGTGCCCTCCTCCATCACCACCACCTCTTTGCCCCCCTCCCCCTTCCCCTTCAACCCTCAGTTCACTCTCAGCATTCAATAGTCTCTCAAGTTTTGCGTCCCTCTCTCTCCCCAACTCTCTCTCCCTCTTCCTCTCCCCCTGGTCCTCCATTAGGTTTCTCCTGTTCTCCTGTTAGACCTATGAGTGCAATCATATGGTATCTGTCCTTCTCTGCCTGACTTATTTCGCTTAGCATGACACCCTCGAGGTCCATCCACTTTCCTACAAATGGCCAGATCTCATTCTTTCTCATTGCCATGTAGTACTCCATTGTGTATATATATATACACCACAGCAGAGTACATGCAGAACACACCAAAGACTCTTCTTCAAGTACCAGGCCCTGGGCACTACATGACCTCTTCTTGATAAGGCCATTACTTTCAGGAGCAGGAGACATATAACTGGCTTTCTAACACATTGAAAAAGGCAGACACTTGGACAAAATGCCAAGTCAGAGGAATTTATCCCAAATGAAAAAACAAGATAAGGACACACCCAGAGTTCTAAGAGAAACAGATACAAGTAACATGCCGAATGGAGAATTAAAAACAAAACCAAACCATAAGGATACTCACTGGGCTTGAGGAAAGAATAGAAGGTATCAGTAAGATCGTTACCACGTTACCACAGAGATAAAAGAGGTTTAAAAAAAAAAAAAAAAAGAGAGATGAAGAATGCAATAAAGGAGATTGGAAACAGACCTGATACAATGAACAAAAGGCTGGGAGAATCAGAGGAATGAATTAGTGGCCTAGAAGACATAATATAAAATAATGAAACTGAACAACAGAGAATTATGCAACATGGAATAGACTCAAGAGAACTAGACTTCACCAAGCATAATAGTATTCACATTATAGGAGTCCCAGAAAGAGAAGGAGAGCAAGAAAAGGGGGCAAAAAATTTATTTCCAGAAATAACAACATAAAATTTACCTAATCTAGGAAAAAAACATCCAGATCCAGGAGGCACAGAGAAGTCCCATCAAAATCAATAAAAGCAGGCTAACACCAAGACATATTGTAATTAAATTTGTAAAACATAGTGATAAAGAAAAAAAAAATCTTATAAAGCACCAAGAGTAAAGAAGTCCTTACCTTACAAAAGGAAGCCCGTAAGTCTAGTTGGAGATTTCTCAAGAGACACTCGGCAAGCCAGGAGGAAGCGGCATGATACATTCAAAGTGCTGACTGGGAAAAATCTGCAGCCAAGAATACTCTACCCAGCAAGGCTCATTCAGAAGAGGAGGAGAGATAAAGAGTTTCCCAGAAAAACAATAAAGGAGTTCATGACCACCTGCAGATTGAAGGCGAGGGGGTAGAGAAATATTTATCGTGCAAATGGATGTCAAAAGAAAGCTGGAGTAACAATACTTACATTGAGCAAAACAGACTTTAAAACAAAGACAAAGGTACTACATAATCATAAAGCAGACAATCCAACAAGAAGATCCAACAACTGTAAATATTTATGCACCCAACATGAAAGCATCCAAATATACAAATCAATAACAAACATAAAGGAACTAATTGATAATAACACAATAATAGTAGGGGACTTTACCACCCCACTTAAATCAATGGGCAGATCATCTAAACTGAAAATCAACAAGGAAACAATGGCTTTGAATGACACACTGGACCAGATGGACTTAACAGATCTATTCAGAACATCCATCCTAAAACAGGAGAAAACATACTCTTTTTTAAGTGCAAAACATTCTCCAGAACAGATCATATATTAGGTGACAAAATAGGCTTCAACAAATACAAAGAGTAAAATCATATCATGCACCATTTCTAACAACACTATGAAAATATAAGTTAACCACAAGAAAAAATTTGGAAACCACAAATACATGGAGGTTAAACATGCTACTAATCAATAAATGAGTCAACCAGAAAATCAAATACTAAATTAAAAAAAAAAACATGGGAAGAAATGAAAATGAAAACACAATGATCCAAAATCTCTGGGACACAGGGATACAGGGATCCCTTGTTTTAAGAGGGAAGTAGAGAAGGGTGTCTGGGTAGCTCAGTTGGTTAAGCATCTGACTTTAGCTCAGGTCATAATCTCATAGTTCATGGGTTCAAACTCCACAGCAGGCTTTGTGCCAACAGCTCAGATCTTGGATCCTGCTTCCGATTCTGTGTATCTCTCTCTCTCTCTCTCTCTTTCTCTCTCTCTCTCTCTCTCTCTCTCTCCCTCTCTCTCTCCACCTCTCCTGCTTGTACTCTCTCTCTCTCAAAAATAAACATTAAAAAAAATTTTTTAAAGAAAGGGAAGTAGATTGCAATCCAGTCTTACCTCAAGAAGCAAAAATCTCAAACAACTTAACCTTACACCAAAAGGAATTAGAAAAATAACTACCACAAAGCCTAAAGCCAGCAGAAGGAAGGAAATAATAAAGATTAGAGCAGAAATAAATGATATAGAAACCAAAAAACCCAATAGAACAGATGAATGAAACCTGTAGCTGGTTCTTTAACAAAAATTAATAAAGCTGATAAACCTCTAGCCAGACTTATTGAAAAGAGGAAGAATATAAAATCACAAAGAAGAAAGGAGAAATCACAACAAATATCACAAAAATATAAACACATAAGAGAATATTATGAAAAACGGCATGTCAACAAATTGGTAATCTGGAAGAAATGGGTAAATCCTTAGAAACATAAACTACCAGAAGGGGAAAAGGAAGATAGGAAAATTTGAACAGACCGACAACCAGCAAAGAAATTATATCAGTAAAAAAAAAAAAAAAACTCCTAAAAAACAAAAGTCCAGAGCCAGATGGCTTCACAGGAAAATTCTACCAAGCATTTAAACAAGAGTTAATACCTATTCTTCTTAAATCCTATTCTTCTTAAATTACTTCAAGAAATAAAAAAAAAAAAGAAAAACTTCCAAATCCATTCTATGAGGGCAGCATTACCCCGATACAAAAACCAGATAAAGACTGCACTTAAAAAAGAAAACTACACGGGGCGCCTGGGTGGCTCAGTCGGTTAAGCGTCCAGCTTCGGCTCAGGTCAGATCTCACGGTTCATGGGTTCCAGCCCCGCGTCAAGCTCTGGCTGACAGCTAGCTCAGAGCCTGGAGTCTGCTTCGGATACTGTGTCTCCCTCTCTCTCTGATGCTCCCCTGCTTGCGCTGTCTCTGTCTCTCAGAAATAAATTAAAAAAAAAAAAAAAGAAAACTACATACAGGCCAATATCCCTGATGATCATGGAAGCAAAAATTCTCATTAAAATACTGCAAACCAAATCCAACAATACATTAAAAAACTGTATCAACGGATTTACTCCTGTGTTGCAAGGATGGTTCAATACTTGCATATCGATCAATGTTACATATCACTTTAATAAAGAATAAGAACCATATCATTTCAATAGATGCAGGAAAAGCATCTGACAAAGTAAAATATCCATTCATGATAAAAACCCTCAATAAAGTAAGTTAGAGGGAACATACTTCAACATAATAAAGGCCACAGGTGAAAAACCTACAGCTAATATTATCTTCAATGGGGACAAAGCTTTTCCTCTATGGTCAGGAAGAAGACATGGATATCCAATCTCATCACTGTTATTAACACAGTAATAAAGTTCTATCCATGCGATCAGACAACAAAAAGAAATGAAAAGTATCCAAATCAGCTAGGAAGATGTCAAACTTTCACTATTTGCCGATGATATGATACTCTATACAGAAAACCCAAAAGACTCCACCAAAAAACTGCTAGAACTGATAAATTCAGTAAAGTAGCAGGATACAAAATTCATGTACAGAAATCTGTTGCATTTCAATACACCAATATTGAAAAAGCAGAAAGAGAAATTAAGGAATCAATCTGATTTATAATTGCACCAAAAATAATACGACACCTAGGAATAAACCTAAAGAGGTGAAAGATCTGTTTTCTGAAAACTATAAAACAGTGATGAAACTAATTGAAGATGACACAAAGAAATGGAAAGACCTTCCTTCCACACTCCTAGATTGGAATAATGTTAAAATGTCTATACCCCGAAAGCAATCTACACATTTAATGCAATCCATATCAAAACACCACCAGCATTTCTCACAGAGCTAGTAAAAACAATCCTAAAATCTGTATGGAATCACAAAAGACCCCCAAGAACCAAAGCAGTCTTCAACAAGAAAAGCAAAGCTGTAGGAATCACAGTTCTGGACCTCAAGTTATATTACAAAGCTATAGTGTCAAGACAGCATGGTACTAGCACAAAAAAAGACACATCAATCAATGGAACAAGACAGAAAACCCAGAAATGAACCCACAACTATATGGTCAATTACCCTTTGACAAAGCAGGAAAGAATATCCAATGGGAAAAAGAGTGTCTTCAACGATGTTGGAAAAACTGGACAGCAACATGCAAAAGAATGAAACTGGACCACTTTATTACACCAAACATGGAAAAAAATTCAGAATGGATTAAAGCTAAAATGTGGTACAGGAAACCATAAAAATCCAAGGAAAGTACACAGGCAGTAACCAGTTTTATAATGGCCATAGCAACTTCTTTCTGGGTATGTCTTCTGGGGCAAGAGAGACAAGCAAAAATAAACAATGGGAATACATCAAAATAACAATCTTTTGCATAATAAAGAAATCAATCAACAAATTAAAAGGCAGTCTTCAGAATGGGAGAAAATATTTGCAAATAACAGATCTGACAAAGGGTTAGTATCTAAAACATAAAAAACTTATAAAACTCAATACCCAACAAATAATCCAATTAAAAAAATGGGCAGAAGACGTGAAAGTTTATTTTTCCAAAGACAACATACTGATGGCCAACAGACACATGAAAAGATGCTCTACATCACTTATCAGGAAACACAAATCAAAACCACAATGAGATATCGCCTCACACATGTGAAAATGGCTAAAATCAACACAAGAAAAAAGGGGTGTTGGCGAGGATGTGGAGAAATAGAAACACTCTTGCACTGCCGGTGGGAATGCACACTGGTGCAGCACTCTGGAAGACAGTACGGAGGTTCCTCAATAAGTTAAAAATAGATCTACCTATGATCCAGCAATGGTACTATTTATCGAAAAAATACAAAAACACTAATTCAAAGGGATACATGCACCTTGAGGTTTACAGCAGCATTATCAACAATAACCAAATTATGGAAAGAGCCCAAATGTCCACTGATGAATGAATAAGATGTGGCATATACGATGCAATAATAGCCATAAAACAATGAAATCTTGCCACTTGCAATGACATGGATAGAGCTACTGAGTATTATGGTAAGCAAAATAAGTCAGAGAAAGACAAATATATGATTTCACACATATGTGGAATTTATGAAACAAAGAAATGAGCAAAAGGGAAAAAAAGAGAGGCAAACCAAGAAACAGACTCTTAACTATAGAGAAACTGATGGTTATCAGTTGGAAGCCAGGGTGGGGGGGGCAGTGCTGGGTTCATGAGGTGAAGGGATTAAGGAAAGCACTTGCTGTGATGAGCACCAGGTGATGCGTGGAAGTGTTGAATCGCTACATTGCACATCTGAAACTAATATTACACTATGTTAACTGGAATTTAAATAACTTTTTAAAAATCCTTAAGCAAAGAGGAAAACAATACCATAAAGTTAAAAATCACAGAGCCTGTCTTTTTAGTATGCCTAGTAGGAAAGAAAGGTAACAGGCAAACAGTTAAATAAAACCATTCAAGAAAAATGAGAACAATGAATAGTTAGGACATAAGCCCCAAACACCAGCTCCCATGACTGTGTGTAATAGGAGGATCTGCAAAGCAAGGCTGCAGCTAACTGCCACCCCTACCCCAGAAGCAAACTCTCCAGGGAGGTCTCTGGCATTTGCACCAGTGTGAACAGATGTAGCTAAGGAACTTTTCAAAGATACAAAAATATCCCCAAACTTTCACTTGACCTTAAAAAATGACACTGGCATTTCAATCTTGCAATGCCAAGTTTATTTAGATGATAAACAACACATCCACACATGGACCATACTTAAATTCTCATTCCCATTGGCTGACAGCAGCATCTTGAGGCCACCAAACCTGGTACAGCCATGGTGGCTTGGGGTTTTGTGGCATTTTGCCTTCTGGAGCCTTTCCACAGCTCCTGTGGCCACCAACTTCTGATAGAAGCAGACGTCCAAATGGATAGGGAAGTTGCCCTATTTGCCCACTTTACAGGTAGATCAACTCATTTAAATCTCACAACTACATACATTTGTATCAGACCCTGTAAGGAAGCTATCAAGGCTTTTCCTCATTTGTAAAATAGACATCATAGTTGCTACCTCATAGATCCCATTGAAAATTAAACAGCAGTGCACACATCCAAATGTCTAGGGCAGGGCCTACCACACAGCAAACAACCAGAAAACGTTAGTCAAGTTCCCCTGAGGTCATGAGGCATGAGGACTTTCGGCTCACCCAGCCCTGGAGAGCACACTTTCCAGGTCCTAAGTGCTCTTTTTACCAAAACTGTACTTTTCAGACTGGGGGTACCTGGTCCCTAAACATATATACTCTCCGTGGAACATCTGAGCAGGTAGCTTTAAGGGGATACATTTCCAGGCATTGAGCATTCCTACCTGCTTTACTACACCTGAATTCTTGGGTAGAGGGGCAGATTCCCTCCTTCTGCTCTTTTCCCACTTCACAGAAAAGGGCCAACATCTACCCATCCTGAACCATATTAAATGTGCTGTCCCAACATGGTCAAATCTCTAGGGCACTGAATAATTAGAAATAATGTCTTTATTAAGAAAGTTAAAGTCTCTAATGAATGGGTAATAAATCCCCTTGGAGGACAAGAGGTTTCTAATTATTTGCTTTCAACAAAATTGAAGGAGACCTAAATTCATCAATAGATCATTAAATATTTTTTTGCTGTGAGATCACCATACAGTTTTTGGCTCAGAGTTTGAGAGCTCAAAATCTGACGAACACTACAAGAAAAAATGCTTTCCATCTTATTTACTTCTTTACGTAAACGAGGTTGACCAACGAGAACATAATTATGCTAAACTCCATCTCCTTCTAGCAATCAGTAATATTCATCAGTTAACAGTTATCAACAACAAAATGCTCCATCCGTATCATTAAGAAACCAATTTCCAATAAACATAGCTTTTATGCTTAAGAGTTAATTATCCAAACTGGCAACATTTATGGTTTTTTATTACAACTAACAATTTTATTAAAATGATATGTACTCATATGCATGGCATTTATGTTGTTTTGATTACTTGTTTACTGCTACTAATTGTAGTGTTGACTTAGTCTTAAAGGATTTTTAAGACTGAAGGTTATAGCCATAGAAATGTGTTTTTTTGTTTTTTTGTTTTTTTTTTTTTCAGTTTAAATCCCAGGAGTCCCTGGGTTGCTCAGTCGGTTGAGTGTCTGACTTAGGCTCAGGCCAAGAGCTCCCAGGTGGTTCATGAGTCTGGGCCCTGCATCAGGCCTGCTGCTGTCAGCACAGCGTCTGCTCGGATCCTCTGCCCTGCTGACTGCCACCACCCCCCAGCCCCCGCCCTTTACCCGCTTGTGTATACTCTCAAAAAAACAAACATTTTAAATAAATTTAAATTCCATCTATAATCATTTCTGTTACTGCAGGTATGTGTGACTAGAGGCTCAAAAAAGGATCCTGCACCTCAAAATATGATGCTAGGATAAAATTCTGACAGAGAATACAAACAGAAAAAGGGACAAAATAAAATTTCTAGATGTTATCATAAAGTATTTTTTAATTTTTAAATATTTTTTGAAAAAGAGTGCAAGTGGGGAGGGGAGAGAGAGAGAGAAAGAGAGAGAGAGAGAGAGAGAGAGAGAGAGAGAGAGAGAGAGAGAGAGGAGACAAAGAATCCAAAGAATCCAAAGTAGGCTGCAGGCTCTGAGCTGTCAGCACAGAGCCCAACAAGGGGCTCAAACCCACAAACTGTGAGATCATGACCTGAGCCGAAGTCAGACATTTAACTAAGCCACCCAGGCGCCCTGAAAAGTATATTTGTCAAACGATGTTGAATATAAAACTATTAAAGTATTTATAATACCCATTGTATTTAGTTTTCATGGACAAATGTATTTATAATTCACTAAAACTCACATGCTCTGCAGCCACTTTAATGGATTTAAAAAGTTGGCCATCAATTTGAAAATATCCTCAAGACTGTGTAATTTTACTAAACTCTTTTAGGAGTTGTATGTACAGAAAGTGGTGAGAATCACTGCACCCAACCCCCCAGGGTGTGACCAGGATTCTTGAGAGACTGAGTGGGAGGGCACAGGGTCTGTGAAGAAAGAACACCGACAGTCCTCACTGTGCTCACAGGCAAGGAGGCAATCAGGGGATCCTGTGGACACACACACACACCCACCCCACTCCAACTGCTATAGTCCTCATTCTGGCAGAAAATAAGCTTCACAATGTTTTTATTTA
Source organism: Suricata suricatta (assembly GCF_006229205.1). Lineage (NCBI taxonomy): Eukaryota > Metazoa > Chordata > Mammalia > Carnivora > Herpestidae > Suricata > Suricata suricatta. The sequence continues at coordinate 61,645,249 of NC_043706.1, forward strand.
TAAAAATGTAAGAAACGTTTGAAAAAAAGAGAAACAAGCTCAGGGTAGCTTTCCCAATAATTGCCAGTCAGTTGAAGGCCAGCTCCGTGTCCCAGTTAAGGCTGGAGGGGGCTGGGCACAAGGTGACATTGTCAAGGAGGATTCCCCTCTGCCTTCTGCAATAGGTGCTGGAAAGAGGGATCCTCCTAACTTCCCCACCTCTAGCAAATGACCTTAAAAATCAAGCTATTGCTTCTAATTGTGTGATTTAAAAATAGATTCATTGCATTTCTCCTTTTAAATTGCCCTTTCCTTTGCAACATACTATCTCTTTGATTCTCTCATTCATGCCAGAAATCATCTATCCTGTAACATGCTCTGAGTCCAAGTTAAGTAGTAGGATTGCCAAGTAGCTAAAAATCACACACAGGCCCTGCCCTGAGCTATATGTAGGCCAGCTTCCTAGCTTTCACACACACATTAATCAGCTTCAGACCTCTTAACCCACAGAAGAACAGCCTTCCACCTCCCCTCAACCTAAAATGTCCTTTAGATGGGGTGCCTGGGTGGCTCCGTTGGCTAAGCGTCCGACTCAGGTCATGATCTCATGGTTAGTGGGTTCGAGCCCTGTGTTGGGCTCTGTGCTGACAGCTAGCTCAGAGCCTGGAGCCTGTCTTCAGATTCTATGTCTCCCTCTCTCTCTGACCCTCCCCTGCTCACACTGTCTCTCTCTCTCAAAAATAAATAAAAACATTTAAAAAATTGTTTTTAAATGTCCTTTAGATGCTTTTATGCTCACATTCTCCCAGGACTCTTTGTGGACAAGCCCTATTTAACTCTGTCCCTCTAATCACGGTGGTAACACCCAGTGGTGTAATTAAGACACCCAATTTACACGGTTCCACTTGGGCACAGACTAATTTGGGAAAGTCAAGCACCCGTACTCCCTCTGCTCCTCCAGGCCTCCAGACACACAGTTCAGATCTCAGAAAGAGTATTAGAGGCATCTAACCAACAAAGCAGTGCAGCAGCTATGTGATACAGCCCTCAATTAGTGCAGTCACCCACAGAGGAGAGAACAAGGGAAAAAGAACTAACATTTGCAACTTGCAAATAGGGCAATACGGCAATCATATGAGGCAGACAGATCTTGCCAAAATCATGCAACCATTGAGTGGTAAAGCCGGATTCGAACACCGGGCTGTTTAACTCCCAAGTTTCTATTTGAGCTCCCCACCGGATTCCAGCCTTTCGCATGTGTGAAGTGGTCTAACACTCAACTGGTTCACATAGACCTTGACATACCTCTCGCCCTTTGAAGGGGCAATGCCAGGAGTGCTTTGCCACATACACAAATGTTCATGGGCCTGATCTTTCTCTTTTTAGCAAGAAAGCTCTTAGAATCAGCATAAGGCCACATTTATCTTTAAGTTACTACTTAAAAGGCTCAAGAGAATCCTAAACACACAGTACAGATTTCAAGAGTGTTATATGACTCCTTTCTAGGAACAGATTTATTCTGTAAGGGTGTCTCTGCTTCTAAGCTTCCTATAATTCATTCATTTATTCAACAAATGTTTAATGAGCATTTATTATATGGTAGGCTCTGCTCTGAACACTAAAGATACAACCGTAAACAAAAGAAAATTCCTATAGATTCCAATGGGAGAAACAGTCAACCAAAAAACATACTACATTATAGGTCAGGCTTGGGGGAGGTGCTAACTCTTCTAGAACTAAGCCTCTCACTTGACATGCGGGAGATAGGAACGTGGCTGCCTACCCTTCCATCTCACCCCTTGCAGTCAAGGGCATCTTTCTGTTCTCTGGATATTCACAGACCCACTTTGTTCAGGTTCTTAGCCGTGGCTCCCTCCAGCTGGAGAGCTCTTCCCCACGCCCCTAACCCACTAGTGCCTATTGTCCTTCAAGTCTCAACTGTCACTTCCTCCAAAGTCACTCACACAACCTACAACTCCATTAGCCACCTCTGCTTTATGCTCCCAGCCACCTGCATTTCTCTTAACATGCACAGATCTTAGTGGGGCATATTCGGTCCAGACACTTGATCTGTGAGGGCTGGGATGCACTCTTTCTGTTCACAGCTGTATTCCTCTCTGCCTTAACAAAGCACAGCACATAGATGTTCAATTAACATTTGTTAAGTGGAGGAGAGAGCATTCTAAGTATATTCAAGTATATTCTAAGTATCTTCTGAATGTAGTAATGTTTAAGCTCAAGTAGGTCGAAGGAAACTTGCAGAGTGCTACACCATTACTGCTAATATGCAATTATCTTAGATAACAGAGATCTCAGTTAATGGAGAATGTTCAGCATTTAGCACACTCAGCTTTCATGAGAGGGATGAAGATACAACTTATAAATACCTGCCTTTCAGACTGAAGGAAAAACAGTCTTAGTTTCTGACTGTAACATACATTACTATTTAAAGTTCTCCTTCCACTGCTAGAGGAGACTGGGGGTGGGGGGAGGGCAGACTACTGAGTTTCCAATTCTTTTGAGGAAAAGCCCACATAATCTGACTTGTGGGAGAGAATATGATCATCCCCTTCAACACAGATATCTCCAAGGTTTTCCTAACATGCAAAAAGAGTCAACAAATTTTGTTTTTAATCCAGAGAAATTCCTAAACCATCTGGGGGCTCCTGGGTGGCTCAGTCAGGTAAATGGCCAACTCTTGATTCAGCTCAGATCATGATCTCAGTTTGTGGGATCCAGCCCCTTGTTGGGCTCTACGATAACAGTGCAAAAGCTGTGTGGGATTCTCTCTCTGGCCCTCCCTCACTTATGCTTTCTTTTTCTCTCTCAAAATAAATAAACGTTTTTTTTTCAAATGAAAGCAAATTAAGCCTTCTATCAACACGTGAGCAGTCTGGTGAACCTGACAGTGTGGGCCATCAAGAGCCAGATTCCCAGCACATTGCCTGAAGGTCCCTACAAGCACATCTTTGTGCTCTCAGCCTCTGTGCGAGAGTGACCAGCAAGTATCTGTCTCCCAAATGAGCTTCAGCTCAAATGGACTCAGGTCCCCAGCTTCTCCCAAGGGAAACAGGTCAGTACTGTCCCTAATCCCCTTTCCATCCCCCAATAATTCTTCCATTCAATTCTGACTGTCCTGAAAAAATATATGCTCAGTAGCCATAATTGCTGATGTATATCAAGTGAGGGGAAAATTAATTTTAATATTTTATCTTCTTGCAGAAATGATCAATTTTTTCTTGCTCATAATACATTGTTAAAAAGTGCCCATATAATATATAATGGATATATACACATATACACAACACTATAGTTCATATACTAACTTAGCAGTTTTCACCTGATTTGAAAAAAAAAAATCTAAAAATCAAATGGTCTGCGGGGCACCTGGGTGGCTCAGTCAGTTAAGTGACTGACTTCAGCTCAGGTCATGATCTCACAGTTCCTGAGTTCAGGTCCCGCATCTGGCTTCAGAGATTTTTAAAAGAGCCTGCTTCAGGTTCTGTGTCTCCATCTCTCTCTGCCTCTCCCCTGCTCACACTCTGTCTCTTTCTCAAAAATAAACAACAAAAAATTTTAATAAAAAATTAAAAAACCTCAAGTGGTCTATAAATGAGACAGTGTGAAATGAAATAAAATTTTCTTAAGATCATATAACGTTAGGGAAAAATGGTAAAAGGGAAAATTAGAAGTTGATATGGCAAAGAAGACAGACCTGAGTGTCAGTGTGGCGGGAGATACCAACAATACTAGAAAACTCCTGTGTATCAAATGCTTTACTTGCCACAATGACATATTTCCATCTGACTGTACATGTTCCATTAGAGGAGCTTTAGAACAGTCAAAAGTGCAGGCTCTAGAACAGGGCAGTTGGGTTCAAAATCCTGTCTCCGAACAGCTGCATGACCTTTTCAAGTTATTTCCAGTCAATATGAAATAGGAATACCAATTATACCAGAGTAAATGACTATATTAGATTCATGCTGCACTTTAAAAAAAAATCTCTGTGGTCTCTGAAGTATGATACTCAGACCTAAGTATCAGCAGAAGGATGAAAAAAGGCAATAGGAACAAAATACTACCTACCTCAGGGGCTGTTGTGAAGAAAAAATTTAAGTTCCAACACATAAAACTCGAAGGGTGATTCCTGGCCCATAGTTAAGTGCTCAATTGATGTTGACTACAATTCTCTTGTATCCATGGTACAGAGTATTTTAACATTTAAAGTGTGCACAAGAACTACAAGTAATGAACAGTGGATTACCTTAGTTTATTTCTGTGATTTGGAAATCTCTTCCAAACATACCTACCTATCTGTGGACTGGTATAACAATTTTATTTGTGTTTTGGGGTGAGGACTTGAGATCCATGCAAAACTTATGCTTTAATAGCATTGCAAATCAAGTATATAATATGTTAACTGTACAGACTGAGCAAATATTTCATCAGAGTTCAAAACATTCGGATAGACGTGTCTGGACATTATTGAATTCTGTACCCAAAAAAAACAAAAAAAAACAAAAAAAAACCCCACTACTTGAATACCACCTGGAATAGTTAATGAATAAGACCACTGACTTTGATTCTTCTGTTTTGCTTTTGTATCATGCCTTAAAAGCAATTACTATTCCATTACTGTTCACACAAGAGAAAATGTACCAGCTTGTAATTTAGAGGCAAGTGGAATAGACAGAAGAAAATGGAGTCACCCACTATAGTATCCAAGAAGTAGGAGACAACAGTCTAAATGTTTAAAAGACACAGACTCATTGCACCAAATGATAACCCAGACATGTCTTCATGTCTATTATTAAGAAAGGATAATCAGTGAAAAGTAGGTTGGAGGACAAGGAAGGATGGAAAAAGACAATAGGAAGAGGCAGAAAGGAGAATGTCTTTTAAATACAAATTGCTATTTCTGGTCCATTAAAATATCAAAATCCAAATGGAAACTGGTCTTCATCGAAAACTCAAAAATTAACCATAATTTAAGTACTGTAAACCCAGAGAGAATACAGAAAATCTCTAGACTTAACATTGACAGCCTAAGAAAATTATCTGTAGTTTTCCACAGTTTTAGAAAATTCTCACGTTTTATCAGACTTACAACATGATTATTAATATGCTTTTAGATGGGGAGAAATGAAACACAAAGGGTGCATTTCAGGAAAAATAGTCATTTTATTGCTACACTTCAGAGATTCTTCTAGGTTTTTTCACTTGGAAAAGATAATTACCCTACACTAAGTAAGTGTATCAAAGGTAAAAATAAAAAGTAGAGCTCTCATCTCCTTTCAAGAAACACAGGCAGAATTTACTATTTGGGAGGGACATGCCAAATGCTGTAAATTTGAATATCCTTTGGATTGTATCTCCAATAAGCTGCATAAAGAGGGGAGCATATTGAGGCTTCAGAAAAGAAACAAGTCAGAAAATTAAACCTCAACTCCTCCACCTGCCCAGCACACAAATAGCTTAACAGCACCCAACAGAAAAATCGAAACAAAGGGCCTTTTTAGTTCACTGCTTCCCAGAAATGCATCTTCAAGATGCCTTCTCATTAACAGAGTCCTTTCACACGCCCCTTAAATGTCTCAGTCAGCCTGTCTTCCAGTCTTCCCTCATTAAATTTAAAGTTAAAATTTTTAAAGTTTTTTTTCTGTTTGGAAAGCGCTGTTTTTTTAACCTTTCGATTCAATTGATTTCCAGAGGTGAAAGCAATTTCACCTGAAAAGCATCAGCTTGAGACTCAGGAAAGACTGGAAGGTTTTCTAGTAAAGAAATCTGATCAATAGCGTTATTGAAAATATGACTAGATCCAGAGTCACATTTATCTGTAGTTGTGACTTTTATTAAAGTAGCTTAAATCCTTCACAACTAAGCTTTTCCGGAGGGTTAAATGGAGAAGGGGCCTCGGGGCTCAGGCGGGCAGGCTGACCTGTGATCTGTGGTGGAAAACCCCATCAATACCACAGGACGTGGGGGAGTAGCTGCTGAGATCCTGGAAGCCTGAAAAAACCCTTTCCATCTCCTCCAGTGGACAGTCCAGTTTCTGGGGCTACTACTCACGCTGAGCTTCATTTACAAATGGATTTGGCTGTTAATGTAGCATTGTTTAATGCAAATGTCTCTTCCCTGGCAGCATAGCTCAGTTGAGAGGGGAGGCTGAAAATTAGTTAGCTGTGTGGAAGAAGAAAGCAGCACTCCAGCTACCAGGGAGGAATAATTGAACACAGATTGCCTGTTGCGCCTGTAATTTAATTTGGAGACCTTTCATCTTTTAGTTTCCTTCATTTGCAGCCAATGCTTAGTGAGCTAATTTGTACCTGGTTCATTCTCCTTCTTTTATCTTATCTACATTAACATCAACCATGAAAATTAGAAGCACTATGAATAAAAGATGAAGTCTGACTTGGGACATTCTCTCCTTAAGTACTGTGAATTACCTAAAAACGAATCTGTGTGTATGCACAACATAAAGGGCTGAGATACACATGCCTCACTTCCACAGCACCCTCCCCTCCCCCAAGGAGCTGCAGTTTTTAGATGCTTTATCTAGTCCTGCCTCTTCTCCACGAGAGCAATGTCTACACTAAGATCCACATGGAATCATTAATCCTAGAACTGGTAGAAGGTAGACCTTTCCATTAATGTAGGAAACAAAGGAAGCATAAATCCCACTAATCTGACTTTTTATAGAGTTCAATATTGCTTACAAGGAAAAAAATGTGTTGCAAAAAGGAAAACTGAATGTATCAACATCTATGCATGGTGAACAGATGCCTATTCTGTCCAAAAACACTGTGTGGGGGGGGGGGGATGAGAGATGGTGGAGAAAGGGACTACTCTTGAAATTACTGTCTGGGAGTAGCCCCTGGGAGCTACAGGATCTAAATTCAAGTATATCATGTGTTTGACGTTTTTCAAACATTCCTTCTGTTGTATATTTTGTATACTTGGCACTTGTCCATAAAAAAGAGTTGCACATGCTCTTAAGCTTTATTTTTTCATTCCAACTGTACAAAATTTTAGTGTCTTGTACAGTTTTTCATGTTTTTCCTTTTATAGTTTCTTCTGGGCCAATACTATTTTTTTCCTCACTCTCTCCTTCTTATGTTCTCTTTTTCCAATGGACCAATGAAAAAAATCTACTAGACTCTTCTCTTGTTGCTTAATACCCCCCACCAACAAGCCTTCCTTTCCGTTTGGGAAGTATCAAAAAAAAGACTTTGATACTTCGTTCCAAATTGTTTCAATGCCCGTAGTGCCAACTCTTCTGACCATCTAACACCTCACACCAATAGGCTTAGAACCTGGAGATACATGGAAAAAAATCACTTCTCCTTCACAGTCCATCCCCCTAAAAGGTTGATTAATAATGATGTGTGTTACTTTACTTACACATTATTTATAGATAAGGCTACACATATTTACAGATAAGCCAACTTCCAAGTTGTAGGAGATAACAAAAAACAAAACCCAAAAAATCCAAGACACTGGTGTTTAAAATTATGGTGTATTTAAATGTAAAGGTCTTTGCTTCAGAATACAAACCACGATATCTTTTGGGAAAAGAGTGTATAATCGGGATCAAAACAAAAGCCCAACTTGGGGCACCTGAGTCGTTCAGTCAGTTAAGTGTCAGATTCTTGATTTCTGTTCAGGTCCTGATCTCAGAGAGAGATCAGGTAGAGAGAGCGAGCCCCCACAGCAGGTTCTGTGCTGACAGCATGGTGGAGCCTGCTTGGGGTCCTCTCCCTCTCTCTCTGTCCCCCGGCCCTTGCTCCAGTGGAAGTTCTCCCTCTTTCTCAAAATAAACACTAAAAAAAAAACCCCTTAAGTCCACCTTTAAAAATCGGATTGTACCTCTAGTCTTGGTTATAATAAATGTTAAGCTTATCTATTTCTTCCAAAGAAACATGAAAAGAAAGCCTTACATTGGGAAAAGATAGAGAAGATGAAAAGCATTTACTGCTTTTACTCATGAAGGAAAGCATGAGTAGAAATGAAGGTGGCAACTGCCCTTAAAAAATGGATTTAAAATAAAAACATATAGGCAGAAAAATTAAACAGAAAGAGTACAAAATAACTGTCTTGAGGTTAAAAGAAAGCCATACAGGTGTTAGGATGAAGATGTGGGGTGTTTATGTTTAGGAGACACACAGATTGTCCCGTTTACTTGGAGGGGTGGGGTGTAATGGAGTCTAAGAAGCCGGAAGTCAAGGAATTTTGGGTAGAGGAAAGCAACAGTCCCATGAAGCGTCAAAAAGTACAGGTTTATTTTGTTTTGTTTTCCAGGTATATTTGTGTACGAGGAAGAAAAGTGAAAAACCACGCAATCTGGGCTCTTCAGCACAACACACACAGATTGCAAAATACTAGCCTCAAGAAGTAACACCTGTCCTAATCCCCTGCTGGCTCTGTGCGTGTGTGGCTTTCCAAAGGAAAAGAAAGTCATCTCAGCAGCAGGGGAGCAGGTGACACCAGGACCTCACAGAGAGGGCCAGGATGCAGCGGGCAGGTACAAGAGTGGCCTGGCTAATTCTCTAAAGAGAGGCCTTAGAGAAAGGTTGAGAAAAAGAATCGAGCTGTCCTCCTGATACTCCAGGCTGCAAAAAGACATAACCACAGGGCAGAATAGTCTCAACCCATTTAACAGAGCGTTTCCTTGAAAAACAGGAAATATTCAGAATCAGAAAAAGCTTTTGTAGGGGTGCAGTAAGGAATAGAGGTTGGACCCACACACACAGCCCGGAGAAGTCGGTTTTCACTAACCATTTCTATGCCAAGGACCGTAACACAGAAATTGGTCTCCCGATGATTCTTAGTCACCATCTCCACCTTCCTCCCCATAAGATTCCAGACTCAGAATCACACCTGTGTTCGCTGAAAGGCCTCGGGGGTCCACCAAGCCCGCCTCCCCACCCACCTACGGGGCTCCATCTTCAGGCCGGCGTTGTTCCCGGAAATACCCCCGCGCCTCACCTGTGCTACTCCCTCGGCTCAATCTCGGGACCAGGTGGACTGCAAAACCCCTGGCCACCCTCCCTCCCTTGGGCTACAGTGGCCCTCTGGTTCACACTCTAACCCCCTAGCTAGTGTAACGAAGCCAGGGCCATTGGAGGCTGCAGGCGGCCCGGAAAAGCGCTCCACCTGTAGTCCCGAATGGGGAGTACTTAGAAGTGAAAACTCACAAGTGTAGCTGCAGCCTCGCCGGCCGAGGTCCCCTCTGGTCCCGCCCCACCCCCCCACCCCCGAGCTGGGGCGAGCCGGCCGCTACCTCCTGGAACAGCTCCAGGCTGTAGGTGTTGTCGTCGTCGGCGAAGAAGAGCACTCCCGGCTGCGCGCGCTGGTGCTGGTGCCTCTGGCGCAACCAGGCGAGCCCCGCGTTGCGCTGCTCCGTGGCGCGCGGCAGTCCCGGCCTCTTGTAGCGCCGCGGCGTGGGCACGTGCAGGTGCGTGCTGGGCAGCCCGGCCCGCGCCAGGAAGCGGCTCACCAGCTCGCTGCGCGCCGCCGCGTCCTCCACCAGGATCCAGTGCAGCTGCGCCACCTGGCGGAACGTGTTGGCCAGGCGGGTCAGCTCGGCTTTCTGCACCGGGCGGCTGTAGGTGGGCGTGATGGCATAGATGGTGGGCAGAGGCGGCTCCGGCCGCGGCTGGGGCTGTGGCCGCGACTCGTTGCGCTTCATCCAGCGGCGCCCGGGGCCAATGTCGGGGCCAACCCTGCGGAGCGGTAGTCGGGCGCCCCCGCGGCCCACCACGTAGGGAGAAAAGTAGGGGCGCGGGGTGAGCGGGGGCGCGGGCCTGCGCGTGTCCACGTCGAGCATGATGATGACGATTAGGATCCAGGGCAGGAGGATGAAGAAGCGGCTGAACAGAACGGACTTCATGGTGTGCTCTTCCCCGGCCTCTCGGACGCCCCGAAGAGGGGCGAGTTGGAAGACCCCAGCGCGCAGTTTGGACGGCGGCGGAGCCGGCACTCAGGAAGCCGCGGCGGGCGCTTTCTCCATGGGGTCCGAGGACGCTGCGGGGGGCCGGGAGCCGCGGGGCTCAGCCCCCCGGCGTGGGGGATCCGCGCGGGTGCAGAGAATCTGGGGCTGCAGGGAGTGCAGGTGGGCAGGCGCTGTCCCCCAGTCCCGGTGAGTCAGTCGGCGGGAAGCGGGACTCTGTCCAGCCGCGCGCTGCTGGCCCCGGAGTTGTGCCCAGCGCCAGGGAAGCGGTGATCCCCAGCCGCTCCTTCTGAAGAGTGGGAGCCGGGAACCGGCCCCCGGGGCTCCTCGCCACTCCCGTCCCGCGGCGCTGCGGGCACAGGGACTCCAGCCGCGGGCGCCCAGTGCGCTCTCTGGGCCGCCTCTGAGGGCGGGAGGCGAGCGCTGAGGGCTCCGTCACATCCCAGCGGGTCGGCGGGAACCGAGAGGGGACGCGGGAATGTTATGCCCCCGGCTCGGTTTCGCACGCCGCAGCGGAAGCCCGCCCTCCCGTCCCTCTCTCTTCTCAGAACCTCTCCCGGCTCCGGCAGCAAGATCCCAAAGCAAGGAAAGAAAGAAAAGGCGAGGGGGCGGGGGCGCTGCAGACTCCGGCGTCCTCCCAGTCCTCCTGTGGGAAGACAGCAGCGCTGCTACTGGCGGAGAGGGGCTGCGAGGCGGGGGTTGCGAGGGGGGCCCCGGCTCCCCGCGGGTCTGCCGCTGACGCCCCGAGAGCCGGCTCTGGACACGGCCGCGGCACCGCGGGAGGAGCGGGAGACGGGTCCCCGCGGGGCTGCACGACCTCCGCGGAGGGCCGAGGAGCGTTGGCTGATCCCCGCGCGCTCTTCGCTTTCTGCAACACTGCAAGGTCTTCGGAGATCAGCCGGGAAACCCCATTCACGTGCGGAAAACTCGGGAGACCTAGGGTGGAGAGTTGAGGAGAGAAAGGCGAGGAGGGTGAAGGATCCCTTCTCTCTGGTCCCCAGCTGCAGGGTTGATGTGCTGGGGGTGTGCCCTACAGCGGCAGCAAAAAGCCCTTTCACTGAAAGGCAGAAATCGATAGAAGCCCTGGGGAGACGGAGGGGTGCACACATAGGTGTTGGGCACATGAGATGGTCCACAAGAAAGAATCAATCCAAACGGTTGCTTCCTGACTGCAGTGAGATCATTGGGGACTGGGGGGGGGGGGTTCCTAAAACTCCATCCGAGTACGTTTAACTTATTTTTCCTTCAGTGATTTGGAGCCCCATTTCCTCACAGTTCGCTGTCATCAGAATTATTCCGTTTGACCCTCCCGACGATCCTTCTAAAGAGGCCTGGAAAGTAGAATCACCTTCATTTTATGGATGAGAAGCTGAGGCTCAGAGTTTAAAGTGATTTCTCCGAGGTCAGTGGCAAGGGGCCAAGTGGAAATAGAACGTCGGTCCCCCGAGTCTAGCCAGTGGCTTCCTCGATTAGTGGCCTGAAGTAATCACTTTAGACACAGCCCGACCGGGCGGGGCTGGTCCTCCGAGATGTAAACATGGTGCAATCAACATCAAACAGCGTGCAGAGACATACAGAACATGACAGTGTCTGGAAAGCCACGAGTAAACAATTGGTGCTTAGTTAGGACTTTATCTAGTGGACCTACTAGCTGAGTCCCTGGCTGTCTGTAATGTACCAAGAAGAAAGCAGAGGGGCCACGGGAAATGCTTGCAAAAGCAGCAGGAAAGCCTTCCCTCCCCCACCCCCCGCTGGCCCATGATAAATAATTTCTGAGCCCATCTTCTCTCGGTTGTTTGTCTTGTTCACAAATAAATCCCTCCGATTGCGCCTTCGGTGTGAGGGCGCGCTGTAGAGCTGTGGTGCTGATCCCGCATCCCACTCCACCCCTCCAGCCTTTTTGAGTTTCCTCAATCTCTTAGCCCTAACCTTGTTGCTCCGACTATCATCAGGCTCATCAGGCGTAGGCGCGCCTGTGAGTTTCCCTAACTTCCTGCTCAGAGTCTGAAACCTGAGGGTGAAGCTTATAGTTTTACACGCACTCCTAGTTCCCCCCCCCCAAGGGCTAGCCTTCAGTCCCGACAACCTCCCTCTTTAAGCCACAACTCATACTATAAACTTGGCAGATTAGTGCACCCTAACACAGGGAACAACGAATTCATTGCACCCCCTCCCTTATTGTCTGCTATCCTAACGGGACTGTGAACGTAACACAACCTCCGGAAAATGTGTTTTGGTCTGGCCTAGGCGTGCGCGGCCTGAAATCAATGTCAGTACCCTGGGGCAGTGAGGTGGGGGAGGGGACTCAGCACAGGCTTTTCTTAAATGCCATATAGCAGCACACACACCCGATCACACCTGCAAGGATTACTGAAGTCTCCTTCATTCTGTTGGAATTTTT
>NC_043706.1:61657677-61690190 GCF_006229205.1 Suricata suricatta
TTTAAACTTGATCTGCGGCTGATAATGAAGGTTGGTGGAAGTCACTAGAGTAATTAAAATAATTACCTAACTTCAGAGCTTCTGTACATCCTCTCAGTGTTTATTTTCATTTAATCTCTCTAATTATTTGTGTAACAAAGTGAGCATTGCTTCATCTGTACTAATGAAGCCTTAGATTGCTGGCATCAGCCACAGCATTTCATCAGCATTCAGTTGTTGTTCTCAGATAAACAAAGGTAAAAAAAAAAATCCCATCTGGGGAGTTAACAAAAACATATCGTATAATCACTAAACAGTTACGTTTTGCCTCGATGAGTAATATGCAACTGTAGCTTCGGTAACAAAAAGCTTGCAGCACGATTAGTGCACTGTACAGAACTGATCCCATTTGACAGTTGAGCCTGGAGTCCTGCTACTGTGACTCAGTCAACCTTCAAATGAGCATCTGGGGACATCTCGAATATTCTTACCCAAGTAAGAAAGAGATCAAGAAAAAAAACCTATACACATTAAGTATTTGTAAGCATCTATATGATACTATGGGTATGCAAATCAGGCTGTATAGAGAATCAGAACTAATTCATGTGCAAGTAATAATGTAATGTGAAGGTATTGATAATCAATACTCACATGAATGTGAACATAACTTTCTATTAAAATATCAGACAGTTATGTGAAAGAGTGACATCAAAATAATTCTAATAGCCCCAAGTTCCAGGAGTACATGACAGTTTCATTGATAACTGTCAGAAAAATGACATCCAAACCACAAATTAAATGGCTCATTTGGTTTATTTTCTTGCATCTGGATCCTCTACAAATATCATGTTTGGCCTAGAATTGTTCTAAATTACTATGCTTCCTTAAAATTTTAGACTTTTGCAGATATTATGTACAAAATGTGATGTTAGAAGTGAATGTGTTCAGTAAAATCCTATTTTTATATGATGGGTTGGGATCAAGGCTATTAAGTAAAAGTGGTTTTTCTAGAAAAGTAGAAGTTGGCAATTCATCCTAACAATTTCATTGAAAAATAATACTATTCAGTTTGAATAATAGCTGAAATAAAACATGCCATGTTCTTCCTTTTCCCTTTATTAATGAATTAGGGCACACAAAACCCAATAAAACAAGTATAAAGGCATTCTAGCATCTTTTCCTAGCATCTTTTATATCTTTTCTCTCACTATGTTAAAAATTGGCATTTCCATTAAAATGATAATTTGTTAGCAATATAATTTTACTGTAAAACTACACAATCTACCTTTCACAGTTACAAGAATCAAAGCAGATAATGTAGAAGAAAGTATTTTAAACACTATGGTTTATATACGTAAAATAGAGGAGATTGGCCATGAGCTGATATTCGAAGCTAGGAAATCACACATGTGGCTCCTTATATTATTGGGCTTATTTTTACATGTTTCATTATAGAAAGTTAAAATACATAAAATAGATTATTATATATTACCATTTGTTTACTGAGATTATACTGATGCTACAGTCCAGAAGCTGAATTGGTAGATTTCCATAACTCATTGAATCAGTCTCTTAGCCCTGAAAATAGGTCAGTTCAGTTAAACAGTTTTGTCCTATTTCAGGGGTCAGTGGTGTGTGTGGAAGTGGGAGGATGTCTAAACTAGGCCTTATATAGTCTGAGTAGCAGGCATTTAATGAGGGGCCTTTCTATGGAAACAAGAGAAAAACAAAGGCTAATGACTAAACCAAATTATAAAACAAACTACTCAGTTTTTCAGTCCAGAAGGCAGTCAGTCAAAAAGATTTTTAGATGCTGGGCTTGAAGCAGCTTTAGATGGTGGAGTGAGGACAAGCAATCCTTTGAATATTTTTTGTTGTTGTTTGTCTCTGGTGACGGTGTCTGTGGTGAACTTCTGAGTGACCTACACAGCAGCAGGCATGAAAGTTGTCCATACGTGATCTGTCGTGATGATGTCTTTGAAATTTACATCGAGTCCTTCAGCTTCAAATTGCAAGGCTTCAAAAAAAGGGCAATTTTAGTTTTTAGTGATGCCAAGGCAGGAGAGCAGGAGAAAAACTAGGAACAAGTGTTGATAAAAGGCCCAGCAGGAGCCAGTTTACAAAGAGGGAAAAAAAAAACCCCTAAGTCAACACACAAGAATACGTTGCAGTTTATTTTAAACAGAATTTCCTGCCTAAAATTACACCCATTTTTTAATTAAAGATAATCAAAGAAGACAAATTTGTAAAACAAGTTTACTCCCATTAAGGTTGGCTTGATTATTTACATAAGTACAACAAGAATAGTGAATTATCATATAGGCTGTTTTTAATTCTGCTTTCCTGGAACTGTAATAAAAAAATCCCAGATTGAATATTTAAAAGCCTATAGGTGTTAATAAGCCAAGTCAGGAACTTGCCACCAGACTTTGCCTGCAATACCTATAAATTTGGGTAAATTCCTCTCTTTTGGAGGTTCCTGATATATCTTAATTTTCCTGAAGTGTCAGGAAGTGACCTTCCTACTCACCTGTGAGCACGATACCAGGCTGGGATTTCAAGGGACTTTATAAGCATTGGTTCCATAAAGTGAGCCTTGGTTCTCTAAATCTGTCTGGCCCTATCTAATTCTATGTACGTCATTCTCAGGTATGACGTCCCAGTCAAAGCCTTGGTAACATAACTATATTTCCAATTATGTCCTGTTATGAGAGCAGATTATTATTGAACTTAGGCAAACAACTAAATTGTCATGGAAAGAAGAATACTTAATAAGCATTTTCAAATTCTGAGAGGATCAGGTAGTGAGAAAAGGAAAATGCTTCAGTTCTATTTACAACTGCTTAAGTTATAGTTTAAGAGAAAAGAGTAAATGAAAAAAAAAAAGTTTTAAGTTTATTTATTTAGTGGGGGAGGGGCAGAGAGAGAGAGAGAGGGAGAGAGACATTGAGAGAGACAGAGAATCCCAAGCAGGTTTTGTGCTGTTGGCACAGAGCCCAACACAGGACCCACAAACTGTCAGATCATGACCTGAACCAAATCAAGAGTCAGACACTTGACTGACTGGGCCACCCAGGTGCCCCAAGAAAATGAAAATTTTAAATCTGGCAAAGTATAAAAAAGTCATATTTTAACAAAAATTAATTTTAAAAATATAATATTTAGTTTTATGTTTTTGCTTGATCTTGGGTTAGCAGTTCTATGAATCTGTTACTCTATTAGATTTCTAGAAATTCTTTTTTTTTAAGTTTATTTATTTAAGCAATCCCTACATCTGCATGGGACTCAAACTCATGACCCTAAGATCAAGAGCCACATGCTCTGCTGACTGAGCTAGCCAGGCACCCCAGATTTCTAGAAATTCTTGTCTAGTTCAGTGGTTTGATTTTAAAGTTATCAAAAACCTGTATTGCAGGGTACTTGTCCAAGTCCTTTCCATGAATCTCTTTAAAGCACCTTTTATTACATTTGATTGTAAAAGCTTTCACAGAAACATCAGAGTGAAAAATAACTATCTGTGAATGATGAAAGACTCCAAAATAGCCACAGTTAAAGATCTGGTGGGAGTTTATTATGACGAAATCTACAAGGAAACTTGGTTATTTCTGTGGCATTTAACATTTTAAGATAGTAACTGAAATTATAATTGTTTATATTGATAATAGGAACATCGACAAATTTTTAGGAATTATATACAAATTGTATACAATCTTTGAAATATTCATATTAGTAGCATATACTCATTCAAATATAACCTAAAGATGATTAAACAGTCTGTTTATTTGACAATGTTTCCCATATATTTTACATATCAAGTAAGCCTAATTAGTTTCACATTTCTCTTTTTATAAGGATAGAGGACAAATCTTTTGAATTTTTCCAGTGATCTTCTAAGAAATCCCAAAGTTAGTTTGAGGTCAAAAACACTTTATTCAGAATTTGATTTGGGGAAATTTGTCAAAATGTTAAAAAGTTTGAACACTTGATTAAGCAGGTCACAGATTTCTTTGAAAACTATCCAGTTATCAACCTAACCAAAGTGACAATAAAAGATTTTAAAAGCAAATCCAGTTGATAATATACTGAAGAAAAAAAACGTAGCATTTTAAATATTAAGAAGACTCAGTAATCAAGGACCTGATAAAGCGAACACGAAGCACAGGAAGTTTTTTTGATAAGACACACAATCTTTGTTCTTGGCAGATTACTCAAAAGGTAAAGGAAAACCTTTTATAATCTCTTAAATTAGGAGACCAATAATCTAAGAAATTTTGTCATTTTAACACAGAAAACTAAACACTGGTTTTGTTTCTGTATATTATTAACCTCATTTTTAAACTTTAATATATTTTTTCAAGTTTTTTATTTTGAGAGAGAGAGAGAGAAAGCACAAGTTGAGGAGGGGCAGTCTTCTCAATGCCAATACAGAACCTATGTGAGATCCAACCCATGAGCCATGAAATCATGACCTGAGCTGAAGTGGGACCCTCAACTGACTGAGCCACCCTCGCACCCCTATTGAACTCATTTTTGAAATGTATGAATAGCAGTGCCTGGGTGGCTCAGTCGGTGAAGTGACTCATAGTGAGTTTGAGCCCCACCTTGGGCTCTGTGCTAATAGCTCAGAGCCTGGAGCTTGCTTGGGATTCTGTGTCTCCCCCTCTCTCTGTCCCATGCCCTTCATGCTCTGTCTGTCTGTCTGTCTCTCAAAAATAAATAAACATCAAAAAAATGTTTTAAACGTATAAATAAACCACTTAATCTTAGGTTTGACTTTGCAACATACAAATTTTTCCTCCATAAACCTTCTGCAACTTTGTATAATCATTTATATACTATCCTACTTTTTCCACTTCTCAAATGAACTCATTTAATTTTAGAACAAAATTAGTCTCTTTTCCCTTAACTAAAACATGTCTTTCATTCATTTTTCCTTTTTTATCAAAAATACGTCTTACTTTCCTTGAAAACTTTGCATACAGAATTGTCTCTTTTTTTCACTCTTAAGGTATCTAGTAGTTTCATTTACATATATAGATTCTTGTCATATACTAGCATTCTATAGCAAACTAGCAAATTTTATGAATATACCATTTCATAATACTATTTTCCAGTGTGACAAAAAAGGACATATTTATTATAAGACTCAAATATCTTTTGTTTTTGTAAAGCTAAAGGAGTGAAAAACAGATAAATTTATGCTTAGCAATTAATGTTTTAATATTTTATCTTATTTGGGGGGACTCCTGGGTGGCTCAGTCAGTTAAGCATCCAACTTTGGCTCAAGTCATGATCTCACAGTTCACAAGTATGAGCCCAGTGTCTGGCTCTGTGCTCACAGCTCAGAGCCTGGATCCTCTGCTTCGGATTCTCCCTCGCTCTTGCCCCTCCCCTGCTCATACTCTTTCTCTGTCTCAAAAATAAATAAAAATTTAAAAAATTTTAAAAACTTTATCTTATTTGTGTCAATGAATATCCATCATTTAACTTAGTATAACTTCAAGGTTTCAAGATACCAGAAGATTTTAGAAACTGTTTTTATGCCGACATATTTTACAAAACATAATCATTACTGAAAAAGTTTATAAACTTTTACCCCACTTACATCCATTTAAATCACTTATTTTCCATTTCACTTAATTATTCACCTTAAATATACTTGAATTACTCATTAAGAGTTAAAACATGGTTTTCTCCAATTTTTTTTCCTGTCATGCTTCACATACTTTAAGCAACTTATTTTTTACTGTATGTTTTGTTCTTGGGTTGAATTTATACCTTTACAATCTTAAACATCTAGCAGAGATAACATAACCTTATTTGATTAATAAGCCCAAGTAAAAGAATTTTTATGGCTGTACTATATTTTATGTTGCTATTTCTGAAGATATGCCTATTTTTATTAAGTCAACAAACTTAAACTAGCTTTCCTTTATTGACAATTATCCCGGATCATGTGGACTTGAAAATATTGGGGTTAGTTTCTATTTTTCTGAGAGTTTTATGAATACTTAATTTATAAATTAAGCACTTATTTTAGATTCATATAGTAATTATTTTTCTTAAGCCAATTAAATACACCTCTTTTACAAATTAATTTTGCCAATATCATTTGGAGGTAGAAAAAAGATCACATGTACAAAACATATATAGACATAAACATACAGGCAGATGCAAAGAGCCTATAGTTTTAATTTTAAATATGAGTTAGGTAAACACAGAAACATACAATTTACTAATTCATATTAGAGCCAGTTCTTATTTTTGCCTCATTAATTTTTTTCTTTCAATCTGATCTCACAGGGACACTTGTTTAGAATGAGAGATCTCTAAAAAATCCTTTTAGATATAAAGGTCCAAATCTTCCAAGGCATATCTATTTTGATGTGACTACAAACCAGTAAGCCGTTTTATGGCTTAAACCATTAGGCCTTTTAATGAGCTAATGGTGATCTCAAAACACACCCCTAAAGAGGTAGCAAAAAATGCAGCCCTCGCAAGATCCAGAGCCACTCCCAAAGACAACCAAAGAAAGACTTAGACAACCTCCTCTGAGAACCAGTAACTGTTGGTTAAGATGCTAGCCACAGATGGTGGGCAATCTACATGAATTCCATGAAATTCTCAGGGTCCCCAACCTGGCAATTGGCTGCGTGTAGCCCTAGGCCCAAAGTATATGCCCTGGCAGAGGGCAAGCCAAGACAAGCTCTCAGCACAAGATGAGACAAGGAAGAAAGGTCCCAGGTAGGGAACAGGTAGGGTAGGATACCTACCTGCTATTATTGATAACAATTGTTATTATGGATAGGGATCAATAACCAATGGGTAACCAAAACCAAATCATAAGAGTCCCAATCCAAAGAACTTTGCTTTATTTTTTTAAATAAATATTTTTCTCCTGCCAATCCGAACCCAGAAGAGACAAGGAGAAATTTGTACCTTCTCTCTTGACTAGAACTAAGAGATCTGGGAAAGTTGACTATAGTAAGAATTCTTCTAGGACTTTCCTCAGTTCTCCCAGGACCCAATCCATAGTCTGTGGAGAGAGTATTAGTGGGGCATCCCAGCCTTTTACAGTCTCACCCTAGTGCCCAGAAACTGTAGGGAAAGCAAAACTGCAGGTGTCTGGCAGGCTCTGAGAATTAAAGATAGAAGTAGTTAACAGGAGAAAAGCGTACCAACTTATTTAATATGTTTTGTGTGACATAGGAGCCCTCATCAGGGAATGAAGGCCCCAGACACATGGCAAAACCTATGCTTTAATACTAGGTTGAACACAAGAGGCATTGTGAAAAAAACTAAAGGAAGATAAGACTTATTTTAACAAGGTCTGTTTGTACACAATTTCCTCAGCCTCAAATCTTTGTCTTTGGTGATAAGCATGTTTCTTTCCTCCTGGTATGGTGAGGATGTCTTTCACATGGGAATTCTATCTCCTGTTTCCAGGAAGGAAAAGGAAGCATCAGAGGGCCCTTCTTGTGCCTGTTGTTTTTCAATTGCCTTTATCTCAAAATAATTCTTATGCCAAACTGGTATATTTTTAAGTGGCATATTCCACCACCCATTAGGATTCTATAACAAAATAACAGAGATTGGGTATCTTGAATAGGAAATATTCATTTGTCACCTTCTGGTGACTTGTAAATTCAAGATCAAGGAGCTAGCAGATTTGGTGTCTGGTAAGAGTCCTCATCTGAGTTGTTGACTGCTGACTTCTCATGGTATCCTCACAAGGCAGAAAGGATGAGAGAATTCTTTGGGATCCCTTCTGTAAGGGCACTAATCCCATTCTAGAGAACTCTACTTTCCTGAACTAATTACCTCCCAAAGACTCCATTTCCAAATTACCACCACATTGGAGGTTAGGATTTTGTCATTTGAATTTTAGGAGGACACAGCATTTAGTCCATTGCATAGGGTTAAAGAAGTGTTACTGTATCTTCTTAAATAAAAAAGTATCTCCTGTCTCAAGATAGATAAATCTAGTCCCTGTGGGTAAACACATGTTTTATGAGCACCCTACCTCCAAAATATAAGAAACAGAACATGTCAATGTTCTAGATGTCATTTCTTCTAAATGTGGTAGTCCATTAACTTGAATTAGCTTTTTATTTTTGTAACAAATTACTTTATGAGCCTACAGTTGGACAACTGAAGTGCCTACATTTATTAGTTTCTATTTTTCGAGTTTCAAATTAAGTAGGACATGGCTTGGGCATGTATTCAGTGTTCCAAATGGAATATGAATCCCTCAAACAAAGCGAACAGGGGGTTAGTTCCCTTTGCCTTTGCCCATCAGGAGTTTATAGCTTCAGCCTAAGAATTTACCCACACAGACTTAGTCAAAAAAAGGAGCTCATTAAAAAGGCTTGATTCTGAAGCAGAAATAGCATAAGGGCTGCAAAATTGAGTCCATTATTTTACAAGAAAAGTGTTTGGAATTCTATTCAAATAAAATGCAATTAAGCCAGCAAAATCATCATTCTCAAACTGCAGTATAATTGCTTAGAGTCACACTTCAACTAACTAAAAACAAAAGCCCTCAAATTCCATCTGAAGTCCATGTCCTAATATAATCTCCAAGCCAACTAGGTGTCAAGGCAGTCATAGTTGAGGTGATGTTACTCTCTAGGTGTGGATGCACTTGATCATTTAGAAGGTGACAGTAAGAAGGCAAAGAAACCCAAGTGTGGGAACGCTGTTTGCCAGGCAGTTACCTGGGGTCTCCGGTCAACTCTGCCAAGAGTTTGGCAACATGCCCCTCCCTGACTGTGGAAAAAGAGCTGTCCCAAAATGAGGAGACCTGGGAGAGTCCATATCCTAGATACCCACCCACAGTTTACCTATCGAAACAGCTTTCTCACTTGCTAAGTGAGTAGGGTCCCAATACTTAACCTCCTGCCATCATTCCTAAAACTAAGAGATGCTGTAAAAGAACTAACATGAACCAAGTTTCCTTTCAACGTGCTAGAAATATTTTAATGCCACACCCTGCAAAACAGGTACAGAGAGGGGGAAATTTTTCTAAGGTCATACAACCAGTCAGTAGAAGAGACTGAATTTGAACCCAGTTTGTTTGTTTGTTTGTTTGTTTGTTTGTTTTAATTTCAAAGCCAACATTCTTTCTGCTATGGCTGTTTTCCACAAATGTAAAAAAGCTGGATGGATAATAGGAGATGTAGAAGTTATGTCAGAACTTGAAGTCCTTGTGATTACATGAGTTGATACATGTAAAACCCTTAGAACAATAACATGGCAGGTATTCAGTAAGCATTGGCTGGCACTATTATGATGATGTTAATGCAGGGTGCACTTCTGGCCTCTGAACATGAAATGAATCATGACAGTTAGAATAGGACTGATTTGCACACACTTTTAAAAATGAGCAATCAAGTGGTCATTGTTATGCAAAGATGCAAACTGGTAGAAGAAAGAGGCCAGGGTTGGAGGTCAGAAGACCAGGGTCCCAGTTTGTGCCCCTCCTGTCTTGTCACTCTTAATGGTAAGAACTCCCTGGGGGTGGGGGTGGTTTCCTGAGGATTAACTGTCACTGAGTGTGTGAAAGCCTAATTGTAATTGGCACAAAGCTATGAAAATGCTAGTCCATATTTAGAGAAAGTAATCTCTTTTGGGCCGAAGGATTTATTGATACTCTGTGTGTCCTGTTGCTGCCAGCATCAGACTCCTGGTAGTAGGAGAGACACAGGGGTGTTCTCCAGACCAACTATAACTGATACAATATAGCATACAACCGTAGGTTCAAAGAACTAGCGCTTTTCTTTCTCCTCCCTTTTAACAAGGGCACTTGACAACAGGAGGAAATATCTCCAATAAAATAAATTTTATTTCATTTATTAATTTTTAATGTTTATTTTTGAGAAAGAGAGAGGGAGACAGAGTGTGAGCAGGAGAGGGGCAGAGAGAGAGACACACACAAAATCTGAAGCGGGCTCCAGGTTCTAAGTCATCAGCACAGAGCCCTACTCGGGGCTTGAACTCACTAACCATGAGATCATCACCTGAGCTAAAGTAGGACACTTAACTGACTGAGTCACCCAGATGCCCCTCCAATAAAATAAATTTTAAAAAATTCGTTTAGTGTATTGTTTGTTGATATGGAGTTCTTCAAACAGTGCCTGCATTTGTTAAGTGCTATGTGCATTAGCTAGTATTATTTATTGTTATTTTTATTTATAGTCAATTTCTATGACTACAGACTGAATGTTTGTGTCCCCCTCCAACCTTATATGTTGAAGCCCAACCCCCAATATGATAGTATTTGGAGGTGGGGACTTCGAGATGTAATCAGATCTGAATGAGGTGATAGGGAGGGAGCCCCCATGATGAGATTGGGGCCTTTACAAGGGAAGGAAGAGCAAAGAGCTCTTTTTCAATATGTGAGGATACAGTAAGTCAGCCTCAGGACCCGCCATGCTGGCACCTTGATCTTGGCTTTCCAACCTCCATGACTGTGAGAAATACATTTCTTTTGTTGGTAAGCCACTTTGTTTATGGTATTTTGTTAAAGCAGCCTGATTGGCCTAAGGGTGAACAATACCAGCCAGCTTTGCCTACTTCACAGGGTTGATATGGAGGTCACACTTGTTAATGTTATACGGACAAAGTTTATAAATAATAGTGAGGTAAGTAGCTATCTTACATTTCTAACACAAGTAATAAAACCTATGTGTTCTTTAAAGTTTTAAACAGCTACAAACAGATATATCAGTTATATAAGAGAAAGGGGAGTGGCAGAGGGAAAGTTGAAGTGGGGAAAGAGAGAAAACTGGAGAAGGCGCCAAAACTGTCCTGGCTGTTAGGGTAACTCTCTGCCGTCTACACTCTTGAGCACTGGAAATGTGGCTAGTTAGAACGGAGATATGCTACAAGTGCAAATTGCATACAAGATTTCAAAGTCTTAGTATAAAAGAATGTAAATTAGCTCCTTAGTTTGTATATTGATGATGATGGGTTGAAATGATATTTTGGATGTGCTGGGGTAAATAAAATGTATTATTATTCATTGTATCCATTCTTTTTTTATTTTTTAATCTACTAATCTAAAATTCATGTTGCTTGTATCATGTTACTGTTGGGCAGTGCTGGGCTCCAGAAAAGGGGGAAGTGGATAAGGGAGAGAATGTAGTCAACTGTGGAATTAAATAGATCCACAAAATGTTCGCAGAGAATCAAGCATTGGGGATTTATGGTAGTGCTTCATTTTGTACAGGCAAAACAGAAAAGCTACCATGGTATTTGCCCAGCCTGCCCGGAGCCAGATGAAATGAAATAAAAACTTTAGATCTGGCCCACAGGTCAGACTTCCTAATAATTGCTAAAATTAGGAACTGTTCATATGCTCTCCTCTTATTAGCTCCCCCCACCACACTTGAGAAAGACCAAACTGAACCAAACTATGCCTACTCCAAATAGTTTTGAAAAAGGCCCTTGTATGATTGGTTTCCTGTCCCCACAACCTAGCACAGAGATGGTGCATTAGTATGCTTACTATGTCCCTTTCATAGGTGCTTCACAAATGCCTGTAGAATGAATGACTATTTTAGAAACAGATGAGTTCAACCACTATATAGATGCATCCTGTAAGTCTAAGCACTCATAAAGGAGCCAAGTTCACAGCCACACAGCTGACCAACTGCTGCTGCTTCATTCCTGCAGGAAAGTACGGTTCTAGTTAAAGGGGACATAACCACCTCGACAGAGACCCCCTTTCCCTCTCTCACTAAAAAAGGGCCAGCCTCTGCTATTAGGTTTAAAGGTGAAATTTTGTCAGTGTTAAGGCCAGTAATCCAACAAAAGCCTAACTCTTGCCTACCTTTGTGATTCCCAAGGGAACAATATGTTATGCCCAGATCGCAATATCCCCGAAGACCAGAGACCACCAGGGAGATGGAAGTCACGCATGCAAAAGCAAAGGGCATTTATTATGAGCTTAAGCTCACTGGGCCTAAGCTCGGTCTCTCAGATTTCACCAGCGCAGTGGATCCGTGCTGAGAGCCCCGAACAAGGGCTGAGCAGGGTTTTTATGGGGTTTGGGAAGGGGGAGTTACAGGAAATTGTGACATCCAATCATCATTGTATAACAGCATTGGCAGCAACTTTAACCACACACGTTGTTTAGAGCGTTTGTTACTTTTGGCGAGGCCCAATCACAAGATTTAGAGTATCTTTGAAAACAACCAATTACAGAGTGGGCCCAGGACCCCCACGTGGGGTGAGTAACTGGTTAATCTAGTATTAACAACAGGTAACTATCTATGGTTTCCATCTATAGGCCTCACCCTTAGGAATGTGGAGGGTGGTTGCTGGCCTTTTCTGATTGGGTGCTGCAAAGGTGGTGTCTCCTGCCTTGGGCAACGTGTAACTGCCTGATAGTTTTGGGGAAACTGAAACTTAGGCTTTCTAGTTTAGAGGGGAAACTTAAAGCCTGTTATGGAGTCAGTTTGGTTCAGACCTGTGTCCTTTCAAATACACATGAAGCCACATACAAGAGAAGACACATGTGTATTAATACGTGGGCCACTACTGATACTGTGGAGCTGAGCTCTAATACACAGCTAGGTTGAACATTTTGGAAAGGGCTCCCTGCTTCCATCCACGTAAACCTAGGGACCTTTAGCATAGGCATATTTGAAGGGCATGGCAGGAAGAAGACTTAAGCCTGCATCGGTCCAAGAAAAATCTAGTCCCTTAACCCCCAGCTGCAGGTGCCAAGCGAGAGAGGGGTGTGGGGGGTGGGGATGGTTTGCCTACCCAGCAGGGCTGCTCCTCTGGGCTGGATTTGCCTGTGGAGGCAGGAAGCTGAAGGAGGAGAGAGAGGAAGGCAGAGACTAATTGTGCCCTTGGGCTGCAGGGCCTGCCCACTAGCAATCCACAGTCCCGGCATGTTCCTGTCTCAGGCCAACCAGGTGGGCAACTGCTCCCCCAGAGTGGGCTGAGCTAAGAGAGGGGCTGAGAGGTGCAGCTGTGCCTGAGATGGCCCACCTGTTTCCCTTTCGGATGGGCCCGGAGGCAAAGTGTGGCTGCAAAGCGCGGCTGAAAGGGATTTGTCAGCCTCCTCCTCTGAGGATGCTCTGACAAAAAGGGCCTGAATCAAACCAGGGAGTCGAGAGGCCTGATACCCACAACCAGCTCCAACGAAGACTTCATTAAGATCCCATGTTACCTAATCGCCTCTGGGTTTTTTTTTTCCTGTTTTTATTTCCTCTTGTCTGTCCCTTCTCCCTGCTTCTTTTTAGTTGTTTCATTACAAATATACTCTTTCATCAGAATTTTCCAGCTTAGTGATGTCATTGTTTTAGCAATAGATTTTTATTTTCTAAAAGAAAACAAATATTTATTATGTGCTACTCTGCTAAGCACTTTAAACGTATTATGTCATTGAATTCACACAACAATACTACCCCATTTTACAGATAAAGAAACTGTAGCTTAGAGAGGTCATTTAACTAGTAGATGGTGGAGCAACAACACGGCAACAGGCCTGGCTACATTCATGGCGGGTGTTTTGGGGTTTTTTTGTTTATTTTTGAGAGAGAGAGAGAGAGAGAGAGAGTGAGTGAGCAGGGGAGGGGCAGAGAGAGAAGAGACACAGAATCTGAAGCTGTCAGCACAGAGCTTGATGTGGGGCTCGAACCCACAACCGCGAGATGGTGACCTAAGCCGAAGTTAGACACTTAACTGACTGAGCTTAGGTTTTTAAGCTCCAACTGAGGTGCATCATTGAATTTGCCCCAGTCTTTCCAGTTCAGGCTTCCTACTTCCATGTTACTTTTTACTTACTTTTTTCTCCTTTTCTGTCTTCTCTCCTTCTCATTGTTCTTGTTTTATTTCTCTGATAAATTTACCCCCTCTCTTCTCTTATTTAAAAATTTCCCTTCCTCCTTCTTAACACTTTTCCTTAAAAGTAGTCTTTCACTGTCAAGGGTAGAAATACAGGTGTGGTGACTGTAGTAAAGCCATGCACATCCTCTTCATCCCCCGTTCTTGTAGTGCGCCTCCCATCCCCTTAATGACAATGATTCTCAAACTTGAGCCTACATGAGAACCACCTGGCTGGAGGGGGAGCTAAAATAAGGGCGGCTAAGCCCCGCCCCCAGAGTTCCTGATTCAGTAGGTCTGTGGGGATCCTGGCACTTGGCTCTCTAACTAGTTCCCATGTGATGCTGGTGCTGCTAGTTCAGGGACCATAGTTCAGGAGGCACTGCTCTGTGGAGTTCTAACCCTGTTCAGAGTAGATTCTCCCAAACTCCTTCACTGGTTCTCAGGAGACTCGCAGGTGTAAATCTCTGTCTGGCTGGGTTTTTTTCTTAGGGAACTGTGATAGTCCCTGAAAGTCATCTCAATTGTGATTTTAAAACCCCTATCTCTGATACACAAAGCCATTGAAGTTTGGGCAAATTGTGTCAATAATGTCATGAGGCAGAATGCAAAGTCCCACGAGCAGGGAAGAGGTCACTTACAGATAGAGATAGATACGGAGGACAGCCAAGTCAGATACTGTAGGGGTGTTCCTAACTCTGAGCATTATTTTGACAGTGGTCTGATTCCACATTGGTTACTTCCTTTAATAGCAGAACCATAATAGTTGGTCTTGGTATGTGACTCCCTCAGTTTTTTCTCCTCATAAGGGTCCAAGAGAAATTGACTTGAATGAGTGTTAAATCTGAATAAGAAGCTCAGTTCTGGCTATGCTGGATGGTTTTCTGAACTAATTAGGATCTAGACTGGGCCTTCCCAAACCTTCTCAGAAGACTGTCGTATTAAGGAAAGGCAAGGCAGGAAGGGCATTAGGATTCTGGGAGATATGCATATGAAATTGGGTTTCTCCATCTCTTTGGAAGCCTACTGAAGGACGTGAGAGCATGTTTAAGTCCCTTCAAGATTAGATCAAGTCTCCAGTTCAGATACTTTTCTATCTACCAGTAGGAATGTGGATCCCCTTACAAGATCCTCCTTATAATGAGCTTTGTCTGATTGGCTTCTGTTTAAGCTGATTCTTTAAATTTCCCATGCAGTCTCAGAAAGTCCTATCAGTCCTCACTAAGGAACTGTTCTTCAGCTCACCAGTGTCCATTTTTCTCCTCTTATTTTATTTTCCCCTATAATCTTTGATAATGTTTGTTGTCTGCCTGGCACACTCCACTGCCAGTGATGTGGTTCCAGGTTACAGGAGTCTCTGTTGATGCAACAATAGAAGGAGCTCAGTGCACAAAACTGCCCTTACTTCCCATACCAACTGCAAATTTGGAGACCCAAGGCCATCCTTAGGTTCAACAATTCACTAGGATGACTAAAAGAACTTACTTAAAGCTGCTCTTCTCACTGTTCTGGTTTAGTAGATCTAAAGGACACAAATTAAACTCTGTCAAGAGAAGAAGCTCATAGGTAGAGTCTGGAACGTTCCAAAGATGGAGCTTCCAATCTATCATCATGGATGATGTTACTTTCCTGGCATTGGTATGTGATAATACACATGGAGTATTGCCAACCAGGTGAGTTCATCCAAGCTTTTGTGTTCAGACTCTTTATAGGAGGTCTATTATAAACCTGGCTAAGTCACCCACAAGGTCGACCTCAATTTCCAGACTGTTGGGGTGGTGAGCTGATACCACCTGACTGAAAGCCCCCACCCTATATCACATTGTTGCTATGGCTCAAAGCCCCCAGGTAAACAAGACACTTCCATCAGGCAGGGCATTCCAAGGGTTTTGAGATTATCTCTCAGGGTCCAAGGGCAAAGGCCAGGCATCTCCTTCAACAAGGTTAAATCTAGTTACCAAGACAAAATCTGTGTCATGGTGTGTCACTGAAGGCAGCAGTGTTTGGGGTGGCATTCACATAGCTGGCATCCCATCCCATCCCATCCTACCCCATCCCATCCCAATTTCTCTAAGATGAAATAAAACTTACCCTAATTTAGAATATGAACTTAACTGGTAACATAGAGTAACTGTACTTCAGATAACTTCATGAATCAGAACTTGTGCTCAGAGAAAGGATGTTTATGAAGGATAGCCAGATGGAATTCATACATCATAAAGCAAGCTAGGTCACCCCTGGAGGCATTGCCTGGCCCAGGCTCTCATATAGACATCCTTCCATTTCAGCCACATGAGTGCATACATCATAAAATATATGCTATCTTATGGAGAGAAACTGTGTTATTAACCTTTAGGATCTGTGCGACTAGACAGTGCCAGCTACTTGGAATAAATAAATACTCTTATGTGCTATATAAAATAGAAAATAAATTCAACATCATGTCACTGGTAGTGCTGTTACTACAACATGCTCATTTGGGAAGATGCATCACAGATTGAGAGTCTGACTAATTAGAACACCAGGGAATTTAACCAATCAGAGCACCAGAATGCCCTGATTACTCGTTGGTCATCACACAGATGCCAGCTCTCAAAATTCAGTAACTAAAGGATAGTGGTAATTAACACTACATAGCAATACAGGTCAACTAAAAAGGAGGTTTATTACAAATATGGGGTGTGGGAGATATTATATATATCCCCAAATATCTCTATTTGGAGAGAGCATGTCAAGGGCAAAATATATTTACAAAGTTTACAAAAAGGCAAAACAAAAAACAACCCCCCCACCCAAATTTGGAAGATTATGAATTTCTCAGATAAGACTCAAAGACTCATTAACTCTTAAAAATCTTTAGGGTGGTTGGGTGGCTCCGTCAGTTAAGCATCTAACTTCGTGGCTCAGGTCACCATCTCATGGCTTGTGAGTTCAAACCCCACATTAGGCTCTTTGATGTCAGTGTAGAACTAGCTTCAGATCTTCTGTCTCCCTCTCTCGCTGCCCCTCCCTTGTGCTTTCTCTCTCTCTCAAAAATAAATAAACATTAAAAAATAAATAAAATATTTTTTTAAGCAAGGACATGATTAGGGTCAATTTTCAAACTGCAATGAAGAGTAGAAGTAAAACTCTCTACCATTCTTCCATCCTTTGCCCCTCGGCCCCGAGGCTCCACCCCTGGTGACTAAGCTCACTGTGTCTTGGAGCGCCAGCGGAGAGTGCATCTTCTGCCCACTGCAAGGTGTCTTTGCAGCAGTTTTGACCACCAGAGAGCGGTAAACGTCAACTGCATTTATGCTTCCTTCCTGTATTTGCTTTTGCCACCCTGCCCTTTGCACGGGTGCAATCTACCCAGAGAGTTACTGTAAGGTCAGACTCGAAGCCATATCCATGTTTGCTGCACAGACACTGTTGAAAACCTCATTCCTTTCTCTACAGTGTTTTCTCAGTGGAGACCTACAAGAAAAATTTGTCTCTAGTTTCTTAGAACTGGTAATGGTTCCGTTTCTCCTGATTTGTTTTTATCTAAAGGATCATTGCAATTTCTATGGCCACATAATAAATTACCTTAAAACTTTGAGGTATCAGATGATAATTTATTCTGCACATGAATTCTGTGGGCCAGGAATTCCAACAGGGCAAGGTGAGGTGTCTTGTCTCTGTTCCACAGTGTCTGGGGTCTCAGTGGGGAGACTCAAAGGCCAAGAGTTAGAATCTTCTGTAGGGTCATTCCCTCATATGTCTGATGCTGGCTTTAGCTAAAATCTTCACAGGGTTATTGGTAGATTTATATATGGCTTCTCCATGTGGCTTGGGGACTCCTTACACATGGTGGTCACATTCTAAGTGTGATCATCCCCAAAAAGAGAGAGCTAGGTAGAAACTGTGTCATCTTTTATGCCTAGCCATGGACATCACATAGCATCACTTCTTTCCTTCACACTTGTTGAGGGAATCACAAAGTCATTCCCCAGGTTCAAGGGGGAAGGGAAATAGAGCCCACCTCTTGAAAGGGAGTAGTGAGTTTCCAGAGAAACACAAGGAATGGAAATATTGCTATATCCATTTTTGGAAAATATGACTGGCCACAGGACCCTCGATATATATTCTATTCTATATACTAACTACGTAGAAATCCTAGAGGCAAATTTGCAGCCACTTCAATGAGGTTCCATTGACTTCATGCCAGGCATTGTGTGCATTAACCTCACTCTGGCTTCATAATTGTTTTCCTCTTATTTTCCTTTTGCTTCATTCTCTTCCTCAACTTTTATTTTATCTTACAGTCTTTTATGTACCTTTTTGAATCAATGCAAATAATTTGGGGGAAAACTGAGATATACGTGAACTAAAATGAACCTCCAGGAAAAGAAATTATTTCTAAGTACCAAATTAATTTCCACAGGAAAAATAAGAACATGACATACAGGATTCAAATACCAACAAATACTCTCTGTTATCCAAATTTCAACCTTAACTTACATTGACTTCGAATGGAAGCCCAGGAGAGTAATTGACTTTTTTCAAGTCAAAAATTTTTTAAATCTCTACAATGGAATAGCTTTGATCATCAATTGGAAAAGTATGTTAAATAAGTAAATTTATTTCACAATTGTTCTGCAGTTTGGAAATACGAATCTTGAATACATCCGCAATACTTATTTCATCTACTTAAATGTTTTGTATTGTACCACTTAAAAATAATATGCTTTTTTTTCTGAAAAGGTAGACTACAAATTCATTAAGATTCTTGGCATAACTTTTTACAAAGAAGATAATACTATTTAATTTTTCAATGAAGCAATTATGTAGTCTTCCTATCTTTTCCACTAAAGATGAGATATTGTATAATTTCTCCCATGGCATAATTAACATTTTATTTGACACATCTATATTAGGGATTCCTTATCTATGAAGAGCAATGAGTTTTATTAAATATGTCATCTACCGTATCAGATTTGTTATAATCAAGTTTCATTTTGCTTCATTTCTTACTGCACTGCTTCTGGGCTGCAAAACCAATTTACTCCCCTGTATATAAATTGGTTATTTCATGACAAGGTAGCTACTGCAACTATTAAATGCAAAACTTACCATAGCACAAAACACACCATAGTACATAGCACATACCAATTTAGCCACACCTAGATTATGAAGCTAAGATGTGAGTATACTGTAAAAGGGATTAGTTTAACACCTTTATGACTGTTTCTCATGGATATCTGTCAGTTTAACTAGGTAGGGTTCACAGCAACAGAATTCTGCAAATTAGAGGAGTCAACGTTCTTAAAAACCATGAAGATATATATGTGAAACACTGAGTCTTTTGTGACTTTACCATAAGAATTAGAATTAATTACTTAAGGTTTCACTGATCTTTTGGGGGTAAGTTTGAAGACAATTGAATAGGTTAGTTAGAACAGCAATCACATGACTAATAATCACCATAACATACCAAGTCTCTGTTCCCTTTACACACCTTTGAATTTCCTGCTTTGTTAAGTTTGTTTCTGCTGCATTGATATGCCTTCCTCCAGCTCCATCCTGTATCCTCTTGCTGGAGTTCTATCCACAATTCAATGCTTGGATTCCATATCAACAATTGCAGGGTCTGGGTCTTTTACACTTCATCCTAGGTAGACTCTCTCCTTTATTCAGTGCTTTGGAGAATGTCCTCATTAGTGTATCCTCACATTTTATATGTATCTGTCATTTTCCCACAGCCTCCTCCCAGCTTCCCCCTCCAGTAAGTTCATTGTGGGAAGTGCTCTGTCTTGTGCATTTTTAGTTCCCTCACAGCACTCAGGCCAGGGCTCCGCACATAGAAGGTGCTCAAAATTGTTAATTGAATTATAAATGGAGGTTTGTGTGCCCACAAAGTTGACATAAAAGTTTGTAACCCCAAACCATTATGAGATGATTGTTATTACAGTCTGTAAGCCCACTGTCTTGCTAAAGGCGCGCATGCATGTGTGTGTGTGTGTGTAAGTGTGTGTGTCTTTGTGGGAGACAGCATTTGGGTTGCATTCTGAGGCCCCTTTTAAAAAATTTTTTAATGTTTATTTTTGAGACAGAGAGAGAGAGAATGAGCAGGGAAGGGGCAGGGAGAGAAGGAGACACAGACTCTGACGCAGGCTCCAGGTTCCAAGCTGTCAGCACAGAGCCCAACTTGGGGCTTGAACTCACAGGCTGAGAGATCATGACCTGAGCCAATGTCAGCTGCCCAACTGACTGAGCCACCAGGCGCCCCAGCATTTGGAGGCTCCTAACACTCACATTTGTTTGCTCTCCTTAGAGACTCTCATTTAGCCAACAGCAGTGGTTTTAGAGAATGGATAGAGACTGCTATCTGAACACTGCACTTCTGCCTTTAATGACTTCCACCCTCTCCTCCCCTCTGTCTTTGGCTTGTTTGACTACAAGCTTTGCCGCCCCCTTGTAGACATTGCTTTGAGCCCAACAGCCCTTGAGCTGTGGTGTAGAAAGTGTCCTCAGCAAGCACCTGGCTGAATATAAACAGGTCCAACAGGTGACCCACCTCAAAGTATCCATAGGCCTTAACTGACGCAATGAGCTACTTACACAGTTAAAAAGGAAAGATTTTCTATGTCACCATACCTCCTCTTCCCCCTTTGAAAACAGCCCCACCCGCTACCTCCTTGCAGATTGCCTCTCCTCTGCAGGCCTGCCTGCTGGTGCTGTAATTAATTGCCTTTGTCCTGCTTCAGGTGAATTCTTTCACCGCTTGTGACACCCGTTTGCACCACATCATGGCCTTACATTTGGGGGCTCCCATCCAATTGAGAGACACCCCATTTAGATACCGCACCCTTCTGGCTTGCACCAGTTAGGTTCACAGCAGGATTTCAGACCATCTGCCGGGATCTAACCTGTTGCTTTCTTAGGAAGTCCCTGCTCTGTCGTCAGAGTCCCGGACCCTGCTTGCCAAGGGAGGGAATCTCAATTTTGATGATAATTGAAGAGACCTTAATGGAATTCATTCATTTTGGAATTAATTATATTATTATCTCAATATTACGATTTCTAAGTAAAAACTAATAAAGATTTTTTCCATAGACCTTATTATTATTATTTAAACAATTTTTTAAATGTTTATTTTTATTTTTGAGAGAGAGAAAGAGATGGCATGAACAGGGGAAGGGCAGAGAGAGAGGGAGACACAGAATCTGAAGCAGGCTCCAGGCTCTGTCCGTTCAAACTCATGAATGTGAGATTGTGACTTGAGTGGAAGTTGGATGCTTAACTGACTGAGCCACCCAGGTGCCCCATTATTATTTTTTTTTTTACTCTGCATTAGTTCAGTTTCTGGTGGTTAGGGTTTTACTCTTGAGGCTCTTTTTAGACTGTATGGAAAATAGAGAATACAATCTTGTAGAGTAAGAGTGTTTACAGTGACAAGAGTAAAGGTAAATGATACCCAGTGGGCAAAGTAATGTGTTCATGTGTCTTCCCTTTGCGCTCCTATTTGCTGAGACTGAGTCTTTGTGGCATGGAACAGACTGGCTCCTAGAGACATTAGCCCCAGCCCAAACCCACACTCTGCTTCTGGCATTTTGTGATCTATAAAGATTATTGGAAATTTGTTGGCCTCTTTAATTTTCCTGTTGGAATCTCGGAGGCTGGTTTGTATCTAATGTTAATAAACGTTACTACCTTGAGCACAACAGCTCTATTTGGTTTTCTGTGAAATGAAACATTATGAAACAAATGCTTGGCTATTAAAGACTTAAAGACAAAAGTATAGTTTACATTAGCAAATATGAAGGGTTTTATGGCCTATTTTCTGTGCTCACTTCATTCCTTGTACTGGCATAAACTTTCTACTGTATTATATCTATGTCTCTGGTTTTTTTTTGACGTGTTTTGAATTTATTTGATTTGGTTGTATTTCTTGAATTTTATAAGCATTTAAATCTTTTCTGGTTGTAAGGTAGGTTGTACACAAATTTTAGAAAGCAAAAACAGAATAGTTTTTCACATTTAAGGACCATATGAGAATATTTCCAAGAGGAAATAAATATATGATAAAACTTTAATTAATTCTAATTTGGTAAAGAGATAATTCTGGTCAAGTGAAGATATGGTTAAGTCAGAGCTAATCAGAAGATGGCTGTGTTTCAACTATTGTTAAGAATCCTCCTGAAATGATCTTGCTGCTGTTTTAGTCTAGTGAGTGGAATGTACTGAACATAATTGATTTTTTCTTAGGTGACTAAGGCTCTCACAATGGCCCGGGGATAGCATTGTGAACATTAATTTGGATTAGAACGTAATTGGAGACATATAAGATTTAAGAGAGAAGGCTGAATTTATACTGACCCCAGGACAAATTATAAGTCATTAAAAACAACAACAACAAACTAAATCTCTTTTCTCAGTTTGGTTGTCAGTCTTTTTCCTAATAGTGACTGGTAGCAAACAAAGTCCCCCTAACCACTCCCTCACAGAAGAACACAAATATTTAATTAGACTTGATGTTGAGGTCACTTTATCTGAGTAATTTAATGAATAATTCTGATTGAGACCTTATTATTTACAGCTTTGGTGCCATGGCACTACAGTTAGGGATGAGATCACTGCTTCCTAAAATGGAGTAAAAAACTTGGAATGACTCTCTCATACTCAATTTGTCTTTGAAAATTCAGTAAAGTATTGATTGACAATTTTTAAATTAAGAAAATGAACATATTTCTGTTAGAAACTATACATTAAAATTATGTGAAAGAGGATAAAAAAA
This sequence comes from Suricata suricatta, assembly GCF_006229205.1. Taxonomy (NCBI): domain Eukaryota; kingdom Metazoa; phylum Chordata; class Mammalia; order Carnivora; family Herpestidae; genus Suricata; species Suricata suricatta. Next base: position 61,680,254 of record NC_043706.1, read on the forward strand.
GGAATCTCGTTTGCTGAAGTACAGAAAAATTAGAGCCTCGTGAGAATATTTAGTCTTTAATAAAGAAAGAAATTTTAACCAAATTACTGGTTGGAGGTAAAAAATTCATGGCTCATCTATGTGGTGGTTGGACATTTAGCTTTCTCAATGATTCCCCAAATAGGTACACACTCACTTAAAATAAAATAAGAAAGGCCTCTTTTAGTGAGGAAATTCTATAGGAAGGGATTGGAACCTGCTTCAAGATATACTTTGTATTATGTAAAACTTGATTTAATAGGGTTGCTTGGTTTCTCTGGTGACCTTCAGTACTTTCCAGCTTCAGAAGGCAGGGAATTAGATACAATGCGAGGTGGGGCCGGAGAGAATGAGAGAGAGAGAGAGAAGAGATGGGCAGAGAGGAATGGGTCTGTTGATCTCACAAGGGTGCACATGTGCCAGAGGGTGTGCTGTTGGAAGGTTTGACGGGAAGTCAGTATACTGAGAAATGGCAACCACTGTGGCAGAGACAGAAGCAGGATCTTCAAGTATCTACTCGCCTAGGAAGATTTCCTCACATACTTCCTCAGCACGTGTTTTGTAATTTTTTGTGAGTTGGTCAGTTAGGTGGGGTCACAAGAGGAGACAGAGGAGAGACGCAGGAAAACAGGTTATTGCATGTACAGGTTCCAGAAACAAGAGGCACAGCATATGCAGGACCATATGGAAAATACCTCAGGCTGGTCAGCAGGCAGATGACCAGAGAGGGGAACACTGAGGCCATTACTTTCATTGGAGTTTCCTCAGGAAAGATAAAGCAGGCAAGAGCAACAGTTTAGGATTGGTTAATTTGACTAATTTTGGTGGGCTTTGAGCTAAGAGGATGATCTGTATCTGTCTGATACCTGGCCCTGGGATGAGTAAGACAGGAATACTGCCTCCTGAGGTGTTCAGGCCAGAGAGAGGAGGCCTGACTCTTTCGATGAATTAGTTTGCAAGTCACTGGCATGTTCTCAGCTGGGCCCTTTGCTGTCTCTAGCAAGAATTGGCTGGGCCTGGGAGGGGCAGTAACTCCAGAGCCAGAAAGTTCTTTAAGATGTTAAAACATTAGAGTATACAGAATAATGAAAAGTATTTACAATATAGTTCTGAAGGCTATCACCAAGAATCAATACATAACATACTGAAACCCAAATCTATAATGATAGCATGACATTTCAGGGAGAGGTTAAATGCCCACACTCCTCTTCATAACTCAGACAAATGAAAGACATTTGAGGCAGATCTTTTTCTAACGTGAATGTGCCTGTATGTACTTGTGTGTGCTTAAGTGTTATCATCTCAGGTATAATCGTTGTTTTCCTGAACTTTAATTATCTAAATATGACATTTTTTTAAAAGTTTATTTATTTTTGAGAGAGAGAGAAAGCACGTGTGAACATGGGGAAGGGGCAAAGAAAGAGAGAGAGAGAGGGAGAGAGAGAGAATCCCAAGCAGCTGCACAATGTCAGTGCAGAGCTCTACCAGGGCTCCATTTCACAAACCGCGAGATCATGACCTGAGCTGAAATCAAGAGTTGTACACTTAACGGACTGAGCCCCCAGGCGCCCCATACTTTCTTAATGGTAATAAATATATGAGATATATGTACATCTGGTACCTATGTTGTAAGAGTATTATCTTTTCATGCCTTTATGAAAAAGAGAAGAAGACTACACTTTAGGTAAGTTCTCTCAGAAGAACTTTTACTACGGTTTTAATGTTCAAGGGAGAAGAAAATATGCATGAAAAAATATTTCTTAACAGTCTATAAATGCTACATACCTCTGAGTATGCCTGTGTTTGTGAAAATCATATCCAACCATGCCAAAAAAATTTTTTTTTCACAGCTTCTCTCCAAAAGACATTAGGATGTTTATGTTGTGCATAGATAGTAAAACTTGTGAGTGAGCAAGCACTAATAAAAAGCACTGATTGATGCCTGGCATGATTTAATCTTTTATTTTAAACATGTGTCTTGATTTTAAAATTGACATCTCTGGAGAATGTTTCTTTTCACTCATTTCCAGGTGTGTCATTTGAAAGGCCTTCATGGGGGTTAATAACAGACTAGAGCTGAGCTGGGGAGTAGTGTGTATTTAACAGAACACACTCTTTGTTCCCCCAATCCTTCTGTCTTTGTTCAAGTTCTCTGTGCTGCCTGATAAACACTGTGTGCCCTACTTCCTTCTATAAAAGCTACTACTCTACCAAATTGGTTTGATATCTTTCTTTTATATAACAAAACATTGATCAACAGCCAAGGGAAAAAAAGCGTTCTCCCTTTTTCTTCAACCATTGGAAAAACCTAATTGGATAAATGTACTGCGGCAACTCAGAGGGTAGAGAAGCAGTAAGGTTAGCAGGATCTGCTCACATTTAGGGTACGGTTTTGACAGCTGCATTTTTTTAAATGACAAACATCATTTAGATTGCTAAGAATTGCTCTGGGTTTTCCTGTTAGCTAATTTGGATGAAAGGATATAAATAACATCATATAAACCAAGAACCTATTGGTGTGAAAAGAAATAAAATTGAACTATATATACACCAATGTCCCCATAAATATGTCTCTGAAATATAAGTATGATTGTAAATTTAATTCATTTCCAAACTATCTAGTATTGGAACTTATACCTCCAAAATGAACTTGGTCACCTTCAGAACTGTGGCAGTCTGGTCAAAAGACTCCTGGCTCTTTAGTCTAAGTGAATGAAGCCTTTATTCTAGCATCACCACTCACTACCAAGCCATGGTAACTACCTGGGCCTCAGTTTCCTTAATTATTATTTTAAAGTTTTTTAAATGTTTATTTTTGAGAGAGAGAGAGAAACAGAGCATGAGCAATGGAGGGGCAGAGAGAGAGGGAGACACAGAATCAGAAGTCGGCCCAGGCTCCAAGCAGTCAGCACAGAGCCCAACATGGGGCTCAAACCCACAAACTACGAGATCATGACCTGAGCTGAAGTTGGACACTCAACTGACTGAGCCACCCAGATGCCCCGGCTTCCTTAATTATTTAGTGGTAGTGATTATGCCTACTTTTCAAGGGGACTTGAGGACCAAATGAAAGTGCACTAGTCTGTGCTTTCGGGTATTCAACAAGTATTCCTCTCCCATTTAAGAAAAAAAATGGCTCCAGGGGGTGTCTGGGTGGCTCAGTTGGTTGAACGCATGACTTCAGCTCAGGTCATGATCTCGTGGTCCGTGGGTTCAAGCCCTGTGTCGGGCTCTGTGCTGACACCTCAGAGCCTGGAGCCTGCTTTGGATTCTGTCTCCCTATCTCTCTGCCCCTCCCTGCCTCACAAAAATCAATAAACATTTAAAAAAATGTCTCAAAACGCAAGAGCGAGAAAGAGCAGGAGAGACTCTTGCTGTCTCTAGAGGCTATACTGCATCTATTTCAATTAGCCACATTTGAATGCATAGTATCTGCTGAGCACATTCCTTCTGAATAAAGGTGGATTTGAATTTTGAATCCTTTCTAGAGTAACTAAAACCAATTCTTGTGAATATAGTGAATGATCAAGTTTGGGTAAATATTTTTTGGTAACATCACACACACACACACACCCACCCACCCACACACACACACACACAAGAGAGCACATGTGAGTGCACACTCCTTTACATGCGTCATCTGACCATAATGAGACAGAATTTGTGTGTCTTGCAATTTCTAAAGACACTTCGAAGAATGCTTTGAGCTTCAGTCGCACTGCCTGTCCTCTCCATGATGGCCAATTGACTTGGCAGTGGCTTCTGGAGAATGCATGGGTTAAATGGAAATAAGAATACCTTCCTGGCCTACTTCATCTTAGTTTAAATGGGGGTCACAAGAACTAATAAATGAATTAAATATAAAGTGCTACAAAATGTGTAAGTGGTGGGTTGGAAAGGACTTTAGAGTCTAAGCTCTCCACTTTAGACTTAGAACGTGAGACCCAGGAAAGCATCAAGCACACTGGTGGCAAGTGGTAGGAGTCACCTGGACTTGCCCCACTGATGGATGGGAACACAGCCTTTCCATTTCCACTTTTCCCACTGACTCTGGCACAGACCATCAACAGTCAGTCAGTGAGTCTTCCAGGCTCGCACGGGGATGTTCTACAAAGTTTCTGTCATCAAATTCACTTATAAAAACAGAATGGCCCTTAGTTTAAAGAGGAAGGCCATAATAAAAAAATTATTGCCATTGTTTTCTTACCTTCAGTGTGTCGATGTAATCAGGATTTTTTTTGTAGTTTTCAGTGAATGTTTATCTCCCAGCTTATTGAGGTATAATTGGATTACCAAAAAAACAAAAACAAAAACAAAAACAAAACCCAACCCTTTACATAATGTAGGTAATTTGGTGAATTTGAAACATATGTATATTTTCATGTTACCATCACCATAATCAAGGTAACAAACATATCCATCATGTCCAGAAGTTTTCTTGTGTCTCCTCCATTTTTTGTGGTAAGAACACTTCACCTGAGACCCTCTTAACACATTTTTAAGTGTACAATGTCTATTGTTCTCTATACAATAGTTGTCATGCTCTTTGATTCATACCTTCAGCCCATCCTTGAAATGTTTCTTTGTGTTCTTGTTATACTGCTTTAACTATATTTCTACCCTGGTGGACTGTAGGCATTGTTGTTACCATCTCTTGAGAGAAAACATTTTCTTACACAGACTTCATGGATTTGGACTAGTTGGATTTTCTGCTAAGTTACATCTTTAAATTCACTTCACATTTTTGTTTTGGCTGCCCTTTCCCATGAGGGCTTCTGTTTATATCACATTTCTTTTCTCTGACATGGAAATCAGCAAACACGTCTGCTGTGGACAAAGGTAAAGCATCGCAATAATGAAGAAGCTTACATAAAAGGAAAATTGATGAATGCGGCAGCATGTGTTTGTGATTAAATCAAAGGCAGACTCAAGGCTGCCTAGCAATCCAACCCGATTAACTGTTTTCCAAATCTTGATATTGTACAAAGTAATTGACAATGACAGGGACAAGGGAAAATCAGATGCAAAATTGGGTATATGAATGGCAGATGGTTAACAAGACAAATTGCCCAGTGTCTTCCAGAGTTTCCATATTTCTAGAAATAATTATTTCTATGACCAAACTTATTTTCACAGACAATACAATAGTTTTCAGCATTCAGAGGGTGGAAAAACATTAAGTTGTCAGTAGAGCTAACCAACCAATCTTTATCACCCATAAAGATGAAAGGTCAGTTTTCTGTTATTCTGTACAATTATACCTTCTAAAGTCATTGCCCCAAACTCACAGATTATTCTGCAATTGTGTTAAGTCCCTATTATTTTCATCAATAATGAGATTGTAGTTAATAAAAATAATCATAATAGATTATAAAAGCTAGTATTTATTAGGTGCCAATTATTATAACAGGAATTATTTTGTATTTGTTAAAATTTATAATTCTCACAAGTGTATTCAGTAGGAATTATCATCTCCATTTTATATATGAAAAAAATCTGAGGCCTAGGGTTGTTGAGGGCTTTGCACATAGGTAGTATGTGTTGGTACTTAGACATACCTTAAATCCTCTCCTATTTCCACTCTGCTATGACCCTGCTTTAGTCTTTTTTTAAATTTATTTTAATGTTTATTTATTTTTGAGAGAGAGAGAGTGACAGAGAATGAGCAGGGAAGGGGCAGAGAGAGGAAGACAAGGAATCCAAAAAGGCTCCAGGGTGTGCTATTAGCACAGAGCCTAAACATGTGGCTCAAATCCACGAACCACGAGACCATGACCTGAACCGAAGTCAGACACTTAACCGACTGAGCCACCCAGGTACCCTGACTCCACTTTATTCTTGTTGAACCTCCATAGATTTGCAAGGAGATAGGATGGCATGCAACAATTTTTTGGAATTTATTTCCATTATCATTCCAGTATAGTAAGGTAATTAACTTAGCAATAGAAAGCTAGTGAATTCCATTATTAAGACACAGGCCTGAAAAAGACTATGGGATTTAGACTCAGATGACTTGGTTCTGCTATTGATCAGCCATGAAACTTAAGCCAAATCACTTCATTCCACTGAGCCTCAGTTTTTGTAACCTTTAAAAGTAATGTGTTATCAAAGGGTTTTAATGATTAAATGAAATAATATGAACCAAGGAGTTTTTGCAAATTTTTAAAAACTTTGTGCAAATGTGGGTTATTAGTATTAAGAAGAAAGAAGACGGTTTAGTTGGTCTATCAGAACAAATCATCAATAAGAGTAGGAGGCTAGGCAAGATTTCTAGCTGACACCAAATGAAATGACTGAACTTTCTTTGTACACTTGTACACTGTTGTTCTCAGTTTCATAACATGGATGTATGGTTGTTCTTTTTAACATCTTTAGAAATTTTATCGGTGTCACTTGTCAAGTCCAGGAACCATTCCCTGAGGGAAAGGACACCAAGGGAGTTATGTTTGCGGCTGTCAAATCAACAGGGAGGGGCTGGACGGGCCCAGAGACATCATACAAAGGGCTGAGATGGAGGGAGCAGTAGATGGGACTGCACAGGTGGGGCCCTGGAGAGACATTTGGAATCCAGGCCTGACCAACATGGCCACGTCACTCATTGACAGGATGCTGGGGCACAGCCCTACAGGTAACAGAAACAGAGATGTACTTCTGGAGTTGAGGAACATGAAATCAGAGAGGACACTGCAATAGTATCTAGAGGAGACAACGAAACATAAGGATATCCAGGTGCCTAGAATGGACCCTTCTTGGTCAAATAAGGCAGACTAGACAACACCTTGGTCAAACAATAGCTTTTTCTGTTGTTGACAGAAATATATTCATATCCTCATCTGTTTTAATCACTTTCAAAGACACTACTTTGGGGGACGAAGAGTAGAAAACTTAGGAGGTAGGATCAAAGACTATAAGAATGATAATTTGTATGAATCCTAAGACAACTAAGATGTAAAACAGAAAATAGGCACAGGTTTATGGATACTATGGACACGAACCACACATTTGCGTTGTTCATCCTTTAACTAAGGCCTTTTGCTACCAGTGCGCTGTGCCAGCCTAGTCGTGCTTACAGTCCCTCGCCTCCTAAGCCTACCTTGGTGGCAGCAGCTGACAAACCAGGGGCAAAAACGTCCACAATAAATGTGGTCTACAATCAACTCTTTATAATTTTGTGATCTTTCCTCTGTCTCTCTCCTTCCCCCCCTACACACACACACACACACACACACACACACACACACACCCCATTCCTTCCAGTCATTGCTCAGGTGCCAGAGAGGCAGGTTGTATCAGAAGCAGGGGGCTCTTCCAGGCTCATAACTTTTTCTGGGCCACCTCCTGCCTGCCCCTCAGGCACTCAATTCCTTTCTCAGGTGCATCATTAATCTTTTGCTTCTGTTTCCTTATTCCTGTTTTCTCCCTGAGGTGCAAACATCCCAGCAATTTTGCATATTTGGCTGTCCTCTGGAGGTCTTGGACAGGCTTTAATGACTGTGTTGGAACCATTTTCTTTTCTCTCACTTATCTCATAGATGGAGAAGGGGTGGGAGGAGGGTTTCACTACTGCCCCCTGAGAGGGAGTAACCAAATCGGCAGCCCTGTCGCTGTTTCTGTCAAAGGTGACATGCCAACTGGCTAATGTTGAATTATTGATACTCCTTCCCAAAGCGAGTTAACCAAACAATTCAAAATCAGTGAAAAGGGGGCAGTCAATTGCAAATGAGGTTAATTTCATTTTGTCATGTGGACTGGAAGCTGATGGCTGCCTCCAAGCCAAATCTGCTTGATTTATGTTATCACCGAGAGAGGTTCTCAGTGCCACAAAGGGAAAGAACACAACAGAACAACAAAATTAGCCTTTTCAACCAAAGAGGTTTCAGATGACTTTCCAAATGAGCCACATTTACTAGTTAATCTCCTCTCCCCTCCCCAGCAAAATGTGGGCAGCAAAAACCAGAGGGAATGTTCTTTCATAGTCAAAAGAAATGCCAAAATTTCCTTGACTCACTGAGATCCTTCCATGAATTTGACCTTCAGTCCTAAGGAAGAGATAATTACTGGAAATACAAAGGTTCACCTCTGACAAAATTCCTACTAATTTTCTACTGGGTATTGAGTTACTAGAGCAATTAATGAACCTGAAACGTGACAACCCGTTGATTTTACTGAGCAGTGTCAGGGGGGATCACAGTACATTCTCTCATGTATTCAGTGCCATAAATTATGTTCTTTAAGGAGAACATTAATTATTATGCACTGAGTAAACAGCTGCTTTATTTTATACACAGAGGTGCTAGGAGGTACTTGTCCTGAAAATGTGTATGCCCAGGCTGCCAGAAGTAATAACGAAATGGGTATGTTGCATATTTCCATTCATTTGGATGGACCTTTTATTCAAGTGTTTGCCCAGACACATGCACAGACCAAAATGTTTAAATGGTTAACTTTCATAAATGTTAAGCATTCCACTGCATTTCACCTGTCTATATTTTTCACTCTTCTTCAAGCCCAGTGAACTGTTACAAACACGGCTCTGCAGCACCATCTAGTGGAAAGGAAGTGGGGGTAGTGCCCAGATAACTATAAAATTTGGAAGTCAAATTTCAGGTATGGCCCAACCCTTGTGTCCCTTGTGGAGAATCCCAGTCACATCCTGAGCTGGGTGAAACAGGAGTAAGAAGGCAGGAACTCTGGCTGCAGTGTGGCTGGAGGGAAGGCCGGGGTGGCTGCCCCCAAATGAAGCAGTGCATTGATCTGTGTGTTTTGATTAGTGGAGAAATTAGTTATTAATCAACAAAGAACCATGGATTTCCGCACACTCCCAGAGAGAAAGCAGTGTATTAGCGGTTACTATCAACAACCAGTGTGTTGGGAAGTTACCCACTAGAAACTCTGTCCAGGCTTCAGTATGCAGATCATTAAAAGATAGGGGGTCCTAAGCCCTCCCGAGTGAGGGCTTGAGGAGACCGAAGAATTTTAAATGAAACACAAAACTAATTTGCATTTTGTGGTTCAAAATGGGGCTAGTCATTATTAATTCTCTTTACATAAAAAGAATGTGAAAACTACATATTTATGGCACGTGGGTTTTCTGGTTAACTGAAAACAAAATTATTAGGACCAAGGAAAAAAAATCAATAATCAACAAATATTTATCAAGTGCCTGCCTAGTTCCAGGCACTCCTCTAGGGGGAATAGACATTAAAATCCTTGTCCTTTATGTTAGTATTTAATACCCTGTGTCATGTGACATAGATACAAAGTGCTTTCACAATTGGAACCAAAGTTTCTCTCATCTTGTATAAATATACTTCAGAGTTCTATTAAAATGCCAGTATGGTATGAAATATGTTTCTTAGAAGAGAAACAATAACTAAACACATTGAGTTTAGCTGTTACATTTTTCTCCTATGTTGGTCTATAATGTGATTACCTTTACTGAGAACAGTAAATGTTTGGGCCTTCAACAAAGTTTTCTTATGGCAATTATTCTTTATAGCCAGCCTGGAAGCAATTTCAGATGAATAACTACAAAGTCATCAGGTTCCTGCACAAAGTACAGGTTCCTGAAAGCTTGCCCCATGGGGTACACTGTCAAAGAAAGATATTTGGTATTGGGGTCTGCCTAGCTGTCTCCAGAAGAGAGATTTCACACTCTGTTCTCTGGGAACAAGAGCAGTTGTCCAACCAATCAACCCTGGAAAGGGTTGACATCTATGGAGAATCTGGTAATTTAGGGAAGGTTGAAAAGTGGGGAGAAGAAACATTATGGATAAGACTCTAAAAAGCCAGGTATATGATTTGCAGAAGTGGCGGATAGATGTCTATGCTCCAGACACTGAGAAAATAAGGATGAGTTAGACACTTTCCCTGTGTGTGAGGCCACAGGGAGAAAGAACAGTAGGCAATTACAGTGTAG
>NC_043706.1:61690290-61691899 GCF_006229205.1 Suricata suricatta
AAAAAAAAAAAAAGAAAGGAAAAAAGAAAAATGAATGAGAATGGGGAGGTAGTACCTGTGTTAAAGTTAATGAAACTAGTGGTTTGGTGTGGGGTTGACGTTAATCTTTGCTAAAGAAAGATTTTTTTCAAGGACAATTTTGGTCTTAAAAATTATCATTTAATTTCATTAAAGCTACAGGTTCAAAAAATTAAGGGCTTGGGCTCAGGAGGTTCTATTTGAGACACACTAACTCTGGGACCTGGGACCAGTGACTTAACCTGGTACACATCAACTCATTTAATCTTCACCATAACCTGTAGAGGGGCTACTATTATCCCCAGCTGGGACTTTGTTTCCACATTTCTAAACTAAAAGTACTAACAGGGGTTTGTGAGGAATAATTGAGTTTACGTGTGAAAATCACTTAGAAAAAGCTTGGCTCACACAAGACCTTGTATCACTCAGTCGTTAAGCCTTTATGTCATCTCATAAATCTTAGCTTTCTGTTTATAAATCTAGCAAAAATTGACAATTATTTGTAAAGTAACATTTACACCTAAAGTGGGTTCTGGCCACCAGTGAGTGAGTGTGTGTGGGGTGGGGGGAGGTAGTTTTTTGCACACCAACCAAACAATTCTTGGACACCAGCTGGGTGTCCTGCAATTCATATCGATGCTGACACCATCTAACAGGAGATAGCATCAGATCCTACAAGTTAAGGGCTCAGCGCCACAAGACTGTTCCCCAACCCCCTTCAGATGCCCGCTGCAAGTAATCACCTGTGCTTCTGACTGATCCGCTATGGAGGTTCCAAGGACCTCCTCCTGGGTTTGACTAATTGCTAGAGCAACTCACAGAACTCAGAGAAACACTTTACTTACTAGATCACTGGTTTGTTGAAAAGGATATAACCTAGGGACAGTCAGATGAAGAGATGGGTGGGTTAAGGCATGAGCAAAGGGTTGCGAACTTCTACACCCTCTCCTGGTACCTCCAAGTGTTCACCAACCCAGAAACCACGAACCTAGTACTTCTGGGGTTTTACAGAGGCTTCCTTCTAATCACAATTGATTAAACCATCAGCCTCTGGTGATTGAACTCACTCTCCCCCTTGCTTTTCCACGGAGGTCATTGAGGATGAAACTGAAAATTCCAACTCTTTAATCACTTGGTTGGTCCCAGGTGACCAGCTGTCTTCTTAAGAGACTTAGGGGAATTTCAAAAGTCACCTCATTCACATAATAAAAGACACCTTTGAGGTTCTCACTTAAGAAATTCCAAAGGTTTTAGGAGCTCTGTGCCGGCATCCAGGACAAAGGCCAAATGTGTATTTCTTACTGGAAACCATAATATCACAACTTAATTTGTCCTATATACTTTAAATTGCATTTATAAATCCAGTCTTCCTTATTTAAGAAATCCAGTTGTCTATAAACATGATATCAAGTACCTAAGTAATTCTCATAAATCTAAAACTTAAAAAAAAAATTTTATTTATTTATTTTTAATGTTTTATTTATTTTTGATACGGAGAGAGACAGAGCATGAGAGGGGGAGGGACAGAGAGAGAAGGAGACACAGAACCGGAAGCAGGCTCCAGGCTCTGAGCTAGCCGTCAGCACAGAGC
>NC_043706.1:61691999-61758572 GCF_006229205.1 Suricata suricatta
AGAGAGAGAGAGAGAGAGAGAGAGAGAGAGAGAGAGAGAGAGAGAGAGAGAGAAACACAGAATCCAAAGCAGGCTCTAGACTCTGAGCTGTCAGCATAGAACCTGACACAGGGCTCAAACCCATAAACCATGAGATCATGACCTGAACCGAAGTCGGAAGCTCAACCGACTGAGCCACCCGGAAGCTCCTAAAACTTTAAGCTTACAATTATGGGATTTAAGATGTGGGATAGCAAAAGGAATGATAAATGTCATCTAATTTGGGCACAGACAACAAAGAGGTGCATTATCTGTAGATAATTTGAAAACAATAATAAAACCAATTAAATGTGTATTAGTTTTCTTTTTATGATTGCTATGTACTGACATGCTAACGATACCTGTGATAAAACAGTCCTCTCTGTTGGGAGGGACCACTCCTATGATCCATGCCCCACGGTAGATGTACCTTGATCTTAGGTTTTATTGAATGTTCCAAAACTACTTAAAATCTTAGGAAAATTCTCATGAAAATTCTCATTGGTTTTCAAATAAAAACAACAAATTTAACTTGTCCCTAGGCTTTTCTGTTAATTACTTTCATATATCATTAAACATTATAAATAATTAAAGTACCAAATATTCACTAATATTTTCCCTAAACATAGCTCAAAATATTAATAATATATGTTTGATTTATATCACCACTTTACACATTTAATTATAAATTTTCCCAGAGTTTTAAAATGTAGACTCAATAATGAAACATTTGTCATAGAAACAGAACAGTGTAGTAGGTTAAGGGTATACATTTTTGGGGTAGACTGCCCTGGCTTTCAAGCCTGGCCGTGCCACTGGCCAACTGTGACCTTGGGTCAGTTACATAACCACTCTGTGCCTCAGTTTCCTCATGTTTCAAATGGGGTATTCATAGTAAGCAGCTACCTCATAAGGTCACTAATTATTATGTTAAACTATTTAATATTTGTTAAAAATTGATTGACTATATAAGCTTGGGTCTATTACTGAATTCTTTATTCTATTTTATTGATTTATTAATTTTTAAGATCAATACCACACTACCCAGATTATGCTAGCTTTACATTAATTTTTAAATCAGGCAGTACCAGTTCTCCGCTGTTTTTCTTTTTCAAACTGATTTTGGCTTTTCTTCATTTGTGAAGGTATATGGGCCTAAAGTTTTCTTGGTGGGTAGATTTTTAATTCTAAATTCAATTTAACAGTTACAATCATGTTTTTAAAAAATTCCTTATTGTGTCAATTTTGGTAATTTGGGTCCTTCAGGGAATTTTCCCATTTATTATAAGTTGTCAATGTATTGTTTTTAATTTTATTTTATTTTTATTTTTATTTTTGTTTTTTATTTAATTTTGAGAGACAGAGAGACAGTGTGAGCAGGGGAGGGTCAGAGAGAGACAGTGTGAGCAGGGGAGGGTCAGAGAGAGAGAGATACAGAGGCTCGAACCCACGAACTGTGAGATTATGACTGAGCCACCCACGCGCCCCTCAAATGTATTGTTATAAAATTGTTTATAATAGCTCCTTATAATCTTTTAAAAACATATGTATTTTCTATAGTTAGGCTCTTGCTTTCATTTTGATTGTTGGTATTTGTCATTTGTATTTTTTTTCTTTTTTCTTGGTTGACTTTGCTAGGGATTTATACATTTTGTTAACCTCTTTAAAGAACTACATTTCTGTTTTGTTGATTTTCCCTACTAATTAGTTGTCTATTTTTGGTTTCACTGATGTATTGATGTTTGCTTTATCTTTATTATCTCTCTACTTCTATTTAGTTTTGGTTTAATATTTAGCTTTTTCCCCCTAACATTTAAGGAGGAGAATTAGATCACTGATTTTTAGGCATTTTGTGTTTCAAATATTAGCAAATTAAGCTGCAAATTGCCCTCTAAGCACTGTTTTAGCTGCATTACACACATTTTTATAGGTTGTGTTTTAATTTTCATTCAGTTCAAATTATTTTCTTACGAATTTTGTGATTTCTTTGATTTGTGGGTCATTTAACAGTGTGTCCGATTTCCAATTAGTTTTCTTCCTACGGGCTCCTAACTTTTCCACTTTGGGCAGTCTTTCTGGGTCCCTCAGCCCATTCTCTTGCAGTTATTTTGCATTTATTTAAGAAATGGAGGGCAGAGCTAATGCTTTAAGAATAATTATTAAGTTGAATATGCAATTCAGATGACATATTTTTGATTGAAAAATTGCTGTGTGCTCAATATTGTGATCTTTATCTGTAGCTGCTGGGACTAGCCTCAAAACTAGAGGCAGAAAAAATGTCCTGGCACTTTTATTGTAAATGTTGCCATATATAGGTCTGAAGGCACTTGCAACATGTCCTAGAAAAGCATTTCTGGGGAGCCTGGATGGCTCAGTCAGTTAAGCGTTGGGCTTCAGCTCAGGTCATGATCTCACCGTTCATGAGCATCAGGCTCTGTGCTGACAGCTAGCTCAGAGCCTGGAGCCTGCTTCAGATTCTGTGCCTCCCTCTCACTCTCACCCTCCCCTGCTCACACTGTCTCTCTCTGTCTCTCAAAAATAATAAAAAACATTAAAAAAATTTTTAGAAAAGGATTTCTATGCTTTATATTGTTGACGTACTACATAGTATCTCCAGCTTTTTTTTTTTTTTTAGATATGGTGACACATAAGCTAATATTTTAAGGGACTTAGGCTTTACCTTCCTTCCTTCAAGGGGAAGAAATTTTGATATGGGTTAAGACAAGAGGAGTCCCCAGGGACCACTGTGATGGTCCCACTAGAGGCATGAGCTTCTACTAATAGGGAAAAATCTCTTATAAGATGGCTGATAGGACTGATAAGGAAATACTGTCCTTGATCAAAGGCTCCCCCTTCTGGGTTCTTCTTCCCACTCTGCTTGTCACATGCATTAATGAGGAATATGGAAGTAACAGGCTATAAATTATTGCTTGCAAAAAAGACCTCGTAGGCCTAGCAAGGAACCAGGGTCATTTATTCCTGGTCCCCATGAGCCCATGGACAAAATAAAAGTAGGGGACCCAACTATGACTTTTATGTGAACTTGGGGGCCACATGGTACACATGAATTCCTCTACCTACCTGAGTGCCCTATCCCTCTCCTTGGCTGGGATATATTCTCAAAGTTGGGGGCTCAAGTAACCTTTGAGCCAATGGGACGCACCAGCCCCCAATTGGATCCAAATGGACGCTATTCTGTGCTCATGCCCAGCCGAATTCAGAACTGCCTTCCCCATCGTGTGGGCCAAGGACAACCCCCCTAGACTTGCCCACAACCGAGCCCCCATCATTGAGGAGTTAATCCCAGAGGCTCAATTGCAGAGACAGTGAAAATACCACCTCCCACAAAAGGCAAGGGCAATCATTCTGGTTGGATGCCCATCACCCTAGAATACCCTGCTCTTGCCAGTTAAGAAGCCAGGAGGAGGGTACCGTCCAGTTCAAGCCTTGTACCAAGTGGTCCCGAACCCGTACACCCTCCTCAGCCAGATCCTAGGCTCTGCTAGCTGGATTACATGCCTAGATTTAAAGGATGCCTTCTTCTACCTCTGCTTGGCCCCCCAGATCCAACCCTTATTTGCCTTTGAATGGACTGAATCAGACACAGGGCATTAAAAAACTCACCTGCCCTCTTTGGGGACGCACTGGCCAGAGATCTTGCCAGCTTTCCAAGGGAGGCCACACAGTGCACTCTTCTCCAGTATATGGATGACTTCCTCCTTGCCAGCAATACCTGAGAGAATTGTATAGAGGGCACAAGGGCCCCCCTCCAACTCCTGTTGGACTCAAGGTATTGGGTCTCATGCAAAAAGGCACCGATCTGTCAACAGCAAGATTGATACTTAGGAAAGACAGTACTAGGGCCAGATTGAGAACCCCCTGTCTGAACAGAGGAGGCCAATGCTGCCTTCCTAGAGACAAAGACTGCCTTGGGGCAGGTGCCAGCCGTTGGCCTGCCCATTATAGAAAAGCCTTTTAATTTCTTTGTGCAAGAGAAGAAAAAGCTCCCCCTCGGGGTTCTCACACAGACCACTGGCCCTTGGCAAAGTCAAACCAGTGGCAGCAGGATGGCCACCATGGCTTAGGGCACTTGTAACCACAGTTCTGCTCATTAAGAAGGCAGATAAACTCAACCCTGGGACAAGGACTAAATGTCAAGGTCCTTCATGCTGTGGTATGTCTTGTGCCTCTCCAGCTCTCCGCCAGCATAATACCAGGGGCTCCTCTGTGAGAATCTAGGGGCCAATCTTAAAACAGTGCAGATGCTGAATCCTGCAACTCTCCTACCTTCTGAGGAAGAAAAGCCAAATCATGACTGATTTGAAGTGACCTATAGAGTATTTGCAAGCCACCCATCTCTGTGTGACCAGGCCCTACAGAGCCCAGACCTCACCTTGTTCATTGATTGTGCCAGTTTCATCACAGAGGGCATTCAAAAGGCAGGGTATGCAGTGACATGCCTTGCTCCGAGCCCTCACCACTAGCAAGGACAAGAGAGTCAACCAACTCCTGGTATGCCTTTGCTACAAATTCATAGGGCAATCTACAAAGAGAAAATGCTAAAGCTCCTCTAGGCTGTCTGGCTTCCAAAAGAAGTTACAGTTCTACACTGCAAAGGACACCAGAAAGGAGACAACCCTACAGCAAGAGAAAATCATCTAGCAGACAAAGCAGCCAAGATAGCAGCTAATAAGGAGGTAAACATAGCTTCCTCCCTTATCTGTGCCACAGCCCCACCAGGTTTGGCTTACCAGCCACAACTTACAGAGTTAAGAGGCCTGCATTCATAGTGGACTGCTTATAGGCCTCAAAGCTCAGGGAAAGTAGAGCAGATGAATCGCACCCTCAAGAGAACCTTAGCCAAGTTCTGTCAGGAATCAGACCTCCCATGGCCAGACCTGTTGCCCCTGGCCCTCCTGTGTGTTCATTGCACACCAGGAACACAAGGTTTCTCCACTTTTGAGAGGGTCCCAGTCTCTTTAGGATCCCCCTCTGACCAGGTAACTCAGTCTAGGTCAAAGACTAGAAAAAGACCCTCTCAAACCACAGTGGACTGGACCCATACAGTGGGTCCACCACTGCAGAGTCAAGAGGGCCAATCCTGAGGAGCCCCAAACTTGGAAGACTGATCCAAGTCTGATCTTCAGCCCTGCTCCAGCCACACCCTGGAAGCTGACAGGTCTATGCACAGCAGAAGCTTGAGGAATCACTGGTCTGATAAGATAGACTGTCCTTACTTTTTGCCATCGGATTGGCAGAGGTTGCGCCAGAAAGCTGGGGAAATGGTGAGAGGTTCCTGTTTGCACTCATTTTCTTCTTATGGATGGGATGTTCTGTTGGTATTGATTGCCTCTAATCTGGGCCCCATTTGTAAAAACAAGGCACCTTCTGGGGAAGAATCTGAGGGGTTTAAAAAGCTTAAATGTGATGTAACCTCTTTTGGTCTGTTGGGTTGCCTGCCGGTAAGGTTGCTAATGCCATTTTGGGGAAGTGTTTACACTGATGTATGTGCTTCACACTTCAAGAAAAAGAGATTAAATACTTCTCAGGATAAAGGTTGGTGTTTAGATTAACCTTCAGCCTTAAGGTTCAGGCTAAACGAACAGTGTTGCTACCTGTATTCCTAGGGGCAGAAATAGCCACGGGGGTCGGGACTGGCAGAGAGGCTCTTCTGTGGGACTAACCAGTGGCTGACTCCACGGTGTCCCTGCAGAGCCAAGTAAGTTCCCTGGCAGGAATTGCTCTCCAGAACGGATGGGCACTTGACCTCTTCACTGCTGAGAAAAGGGGCATCTGCCTCTTCTTCGGAGAAGAATGCTGTTACTTTGTAAACCAGTCAGGAATAGTCACAAGCAAAGTTAGGGAACTAAGGAAAAGAGCCAGTCCATAATAAAGATGATGCCCCCAATACAGACTAGATCTGTGTAAAGGGGCATCAAGGGGGGGGGGGGATGATAGGAGAAAGTCTGTTATAAGATGGCTGACAGGACTGATAAGAAAATACCTGTCCCTGACCAAAGACTCCCCTTTCCAGGTTCTTCTTCCCACCCTGCTTGTCGCACACGTTAATGAGGAATGCAGAAGTAACAGGCTATAAATTATTCCCTCTGCTGATGCTCTGGGCTCAGACCTCCGGAGAATGATCCTCTCCGAGTCCACCAGTGTAAAATAAATCTCCTGCCTTCCAAGATCTCTGAGTGCCACTTGGTTCTTCTGCCGAGGGATGCAGACCAGATTCTGTAACACTGCTGTAGTGCCAGGTTATGGGTCTGGGGAAAGCTTCTGTAGAATAAGCTACTCCGCCTGCCAGTCATCTAGGCCTTTTGATAAAGTCCAGGAGCGTTATCTAAATAGAGTGGAGAACACAGACAGGACAGCGAAGCTCTGGAGGACTTGCCCAGAGGATTGTGCTATAAATATCCCTCAGGATTTTAATGGATAAAAGCAATGGCAGGCCGAAAAGGAGTGTGTGGGTTATTGCCATCATCTCTACCTCCAGCATGACTTTTAACAGTTTAACAGTTTAACAAACAATTGGAATAACAGCTTCTAAAATAGCTAACAATTATTGAGCACTCTTTGTGCACAGTCACTATGCTAAGACTTGATCTTACCTGATTTAAATCACACAAAGCCCATAAGCTAAATACTATTGTTATCATCCCCTTGATACTTGAAGAATTAAATGATTTGCCTAGGGTCACTTACAAGGGCATTTTCTTCAGAAATGTTTGCACTTAATCCAGTTTATCAAAAAGGGAGAGACTTTCCTGCCCATCTTGGGTATCTGGTCACTTTCTATAATAGAGCCAACATTGTTTCTGGGACAACCGGAAATCGAATATATTTTAAAAGTTCTCACTGGAACAGGCATCACAATGATTGAAACATTTTCTTCCAATTGTGTGGTCTCTTTACACAGCAGAACAAATGATGCAGAAAAACTCAAGACGTCCTCCACAAGCTGCGCAGTGACAATGGGAGCAAGCACGCTTCCATATCCCATTTGTTTCTCCACTGCATACTAATCCCAGAGTTTATCAGCTTGAATTCATTCCCTGAAGAATAATTCGAGACTTAAGAATTCATTCTTAATCCTTTAGGGAAAAGTTTCATATCCTGCATTAATAATCATAAGAATTCAGTAGCAGTGTCACCAAGAGCCATCAGAAGATCACTCTGTTCTCTCACATAGAGACAGGTTGATAATGAACTGATAAACAGAACCTCGAGAAATCAAAATGTACAACGTAATACTTGCCAGTCAGACATGTTTGCAGTATGATGGCTCTAATAACGTACCTCCTCAGCATCAATTATACTATTAAATAGACAAGCAAAATATTGGCAAAAGAGAGCCAGCTATGCTTATCCAAAGTTTCTCCTTTAAGATTAAAAAATTTTTAATGTTTATTTATTTATTTATATTTATTTGTTTGTTTTTGAGAGAGAGACAGAGTGTGAGCAGGGGAGGAACAGAGAGAGAGGGAGACCTAGAATCTGAAGCAGGCTCTAGGCTTCCAGCTGTCAGCACAGAGCCTGATGGGGGCGCTCAGACTCATGAACCACAAGATCATGACCTAAGCCAAGTCGGATGCTCAACCAACTGAACCTCCCAGACCTCTCCGTGTTTATTTATTTTTGAGGGAGGGAGAGAGAGAGAAAGGGAGAGAGAGAGAGAGGGAGAGAGAGAGAGAGAGAGAGAGAGAGACAGAGACAGAGACAGAGAGACAGAGAGAGAGAGACAGAGAGAGAGAGACAGAGAGACAGAGAGAGAGAGAGAGACAGAGAGACAGAGAGAGAGAGAGAGAGAGAGAGAGAGAAAACATAAGTGGGGGAGGGGCAAAGAGAGAGGGAGTCATAGAACCTGAAGCAGGTTCCAGGCTCCTGCTTCTCCCAATGAGGGGCTCAAATCCACAAGCTGTGAGATCATGACCTGAGCCGAAGTTGGACTCTAGACTGACCGAGCCACCCAGGTGCCCCATAGTTTCTCCCTAATAGCAAACTCCTGGATACACGTTTAGCTTTATGGTTATGGGAGCTGTGCGGTCACATAACGCTCAGGCTCAGAAGGGTTCTGTTCCTGCTTTAATGCTCTGCTGTCTTCATCATGAAATTCTTAATAATTTTATCTCTGAACTTGCTTTTTGTAAATTAAGTCAGATGGGACAATGGAGGCGGAGATGTGTACAATATAATATGCATGTCTACCATTCCTTGACGCCCATCTGCATGCAGCATTTGTGATGCTCCTTGAGCATAGAACTCCAGTGGACCTACTGCACATGGGAGTTCAGGAGATGCAAAGGAATACAGGTAAATGTGTTATGTATATGTCTAAGCAGGAATGCAGACAGCCCCGAAAGGTCACATTTTCCATTTGAACCAGAACTTGCTTCAAGTGTAGAAAGAAGACAATGATATTCTAAGATACATGAATGACCAAGGAACACAACCATATCCTTTTTCACTCATGTCACTTCCCTTTTCACTTAGAGAGAAATTAGTGACAGAGGAAGTGGAAAGATAGGGCATCCCACAGTTCCTTTCCTTATTCATCAATGAGCTGAAGGTAGAGATTGTTGGTAGAATGTGTGAGTATTAAGAAGTGAAATAAAACAGTTGAGTTAATTTTGTGCAGCATTTTTACTGTTCGTAAGAACAAAATACTTATGTATGTATGAGCCACAAAATATGAGTTGTGTTATTTCAGTAATTCTGCATATGAGTCAAATGCTTTTATATTTGCATTTAAACTGCCATCCCACAATCTAAAGATGAATAGTAAAATGTATGCTAATAATTTAAAATTTTAATTTTTCTTCACTTAGAATGATATTACCCAGCAAATCCATTACAGGTCAAGAGAGAGACTGCAGAAGGAAAAAGCTTCATGTTTTAGTATTTTCAATGGCACATTGAGCAAGGGACCCTACATTTTCATTTTGCATCAGGCCCCTCAGATTACATAAGTGGCCCTGTCGGAATTAACCATGTCTCTGCAGCCTGCTAGTAATGGCCAATTTCCTGCTTCTTTACTTTTCCATTCCAGCTGGCCATTTCGAGTTTTCTTCATTGTCTTGTCCCTGGCTATCTGTATATAGTGACGTGCCCATGCCTGGTCCTGGAGTCATATGAAAGCTTCCTGATTAAGACAAAGTGTCAGCTCAGTACTGTTAGAAAAGAGACAACAGTCCCAAAATGGAGTTACTTGTGTTAATCTCCCTGTCAACAAACTGAGATTTAATACCTAACTTAATTAAAGTTTCAGCCTCCCCAAGGAGTGGGATCTTAAACCGGTCTGTCTTGAATTACCCGGTCAGCGCTCGAGAGGTAATCTGCCTGGTAGACCTCTGCCATCCCCTCAAGAAAGGTGACTGACACAAACAATTTGCACTTAGCTCCTATGAATAACTTCCTTGTCCCACCCCCTTCTGCCTATTAAAGTCTTTTATTTTGTACAGCTCTTCAGAGCTCTTTTCTATTTGCTGGATGGTCACTGCCTGATTTATGAATTATTGAATAAAGCTGGTAAGATATTTAAAATTTACTCAGTTGGTTTTCTTTTTTTTAACAGTATAAAGAATTTGAGTGATGCTGTTGCCTTGGGCCAGACCATCTGGTTTCTGCCTTCCACCCCCATGGAGTATGAATTCCTTATCCTTGCAGCCTCCACTAGTTATAGACTTGCTGCTCACACTGGCGTTTGCTAGCTAGCTGCCTGGCTCTGACCTTGAGAAGCAGTGGATATTCCTACTCTACTGATCCCCTGATTCTAGATTCCCAAGTCCATCACCAATGACAGCTTCACTTTTTAAAATTACTTTACTTTTGGGGCACCTGGGTGGCTCAGTCAGTTAAGCATCCGGCTTCGGCTCAGGTCATGATCTCACAGTTCGTGGGTTCGAGCCCCACGTCGGGCTCTGTGCTGACAAGACAGCTAGCTCAGAGCCTGGAGCCTGCTTCAGATTTTGTGTCTCCCTCTCTCTCTGATCCTCCCCTGCTTGCACTGTCTCTCTCTGTCTCTCAAAAAATAAATAAAAAACATTAAAAAAAATGTTGTTACTTTACTTTTGAATAGGTCATATACATCGCACAAAATTCAAAAGATACAAGAGTAGACAATGAAAAGTAAAACTCTCTCTAAACTTTGCCTCTGACTTAACTTGTACTGATCCCTGAAGTTAATTATTCATATTAGTTTTTCTGTATGTATTTCCAGAGATATTTTGTGTGTGTGTAAACATATATATATGTAAACATACATACATACATATATATACAAATATTTGCCTACACAAACATACATATATATGTTTCACGTTTTCAAAAACACAAGTGGAACATAGTACTTTTTTTAAACTTAAGAGTATAGGGTGCCTGGCTGGCTTAGTTGGTTGAGCATTGGACTCTTGGTTTTGGCTCAGAGCATGATCTCACTGTTTAGTGAGTTTGAGCTCCACATTAGGCTCTCAGCTGGCAGCGTGGAGCCTGCTTGAGTTTCTCACTCTCTCTCTCTGCCCCTACTCCACTTGCACTCAGTCTGTCCCCCTGCCCATGGAGGGAAAGAGAGTTGGGGAGAGAGGGGGATGCAAAACCTGAGAGACTATTGAATACTGAAAACAAACTGAGGGTTGAAGAGGAAGGGGGAGGGGAGAAAGAGGTAGAGGTAATGGAGGGGGGCACTCGTGGGGAAGAGCACTGGGTGTTGTATGGAAACCAATTTGACAATAAACTATTAATAAAAAAAAGAACATATCTTGGAAACTGCTCCATATCAGTACATGTTGGCCTCAATTATTCTTTTTTAAGGGCTGCATAGTAGTTCCTATAGTCTAAAAGACATTGAAAATGTTTCTAATATTTTGATATTTCAAACAATGCTGAAATGATTTTTTCTTGCACATAATTTCACACATTTGTGAATATTTATTAGATGTGTCATTGCAGGATCTAAGAGAATATAACATTTTAATTCAGAGATATATTAACAAATTGCTGTCCATTTGGGTTGTGGCCATTTACAGCCCCACCAGCAAGTATGCAAGCTTGCATACCTTTATGAACGTAGTAAATCTTCGAACTTACTGCTCTTTGCCACTCCGACCGGGGAAAATAGTATCTTTAGCATCTTTACTTATGAGTGGATGTGAGGGGTCATGGCGTGCAGATATATTTGAATCCACTAGGTAATGTCAGTATATGGGGCAGACTTCTATATTCTTCCTAACACTTTGTATTGTTAGATCTCTAACTTATTCCAATAGATGAGAGGAACTAATGTTTCATTGTGGTTTTAATTTTCATTTCTCTAATTACTAATAAGGTTGAAAATTTTTTCATGTGCTCCTGGGCCAGTCCTGGTTCTTCATCTTCAGCTGGTATCTTTGCCAATTTCTGTTGGGTTGTCTTTTTTTTTTTTTTTGCCTGATTTTTTTTAATGCTCTGATATTAGTCCTTTGATTATTATATGTGTTACAAAAATTGTTCCTAACTTTGTGGTTTGTCTTTCTACTTTCCTTAAGACATCTTTACATCAACAGAAGTTCCTAATTTTAAATTTGTTTGATATATCAATACTGAATTTTATGATTTATGCCTTGTATGCTTATTTACGAACTCTTTCCCTGCTTTAATGTAATATAAAAAAGGAAAATTCTTATATTATCTTCTAAATGTTTTACAGTTCTGCCTTTCATATTGAAGTTTTTAATCTGCTTGGAATTAAATTTTTATATAGTGAGAGGTAGGAATTCCCATTTTATATTTACAATATGGATAACTAATTGGCCCATTACTTTTGGTTGTGCAATATATTGAACAGTGTCTTCTTTTCCCACTGGTCTGTAATTCTCTTGCTATCACCAATCAAGGTTTCATACATGTGTGGGTCTGCTATGAGCTCTCTGTTCTCTCTTATTGGTAACCTTGTCCATGCCTGCCCCAGACCACACTCTTAATTACGACTGTTTCATGACTAGTCCTCATATCTCACAGGACCCATTCCTCCACCATATTCTTTTAGTGCTTTGCTCTTTCATATAAATTTGAGAGTCCATCAAATCCTTTTAGGATTGTCAATGGAATTGCAGTTAATCTATAAGTCAACTGGGGAAGAGCTGACATCTTTAAAATTTTGAGTCTTCTTATATAAATTATATATATATGTATATATATATATAAAATTTTAAAATAAAATTTTAGGGGCACCTGGGTGGCTCAGTCGGTTAAGTCTCCGACTTAGGCTCAGGTCAGATCTCACGTTCGTGGGTTCGAGCCCCGCGTCAGGCTCTGTGCTGACAGCTAGCTCAGAGCCTGGAGCCTGCTTCCAGTTCTGTGTCTCCTTCTCTCTCTGCCTCTCCCCCTCTTATGCTCTGTTTCTCTCTGTATCAAAAATAAATAAAACATTTAAAAAATAAAATAAAATTTTATACCTTTTTTCATGATGAACTTTCCTTAGGTGCTTTATATTTTGTTGCTATTGAAAATGGTATCTTTGGAAAACATTTCTAACTAAATGTGGCTGTTGAGCAGCAAAGCAACTGGCTTCTTAATATGGTTTTAGCACCTAGCAAGATTGCTACGTTATCGTATGTTTTCTCTGCAGAGAATTATCATTTGCAAATATTTCTTCCTTTCTAGTCCTAAGTGTTGAATAGAAGTGGTGAGAGTGTGTATTGTCATCTTATCATTGATCCTAAAGAGAATGTTTTTAACATTCCAGGATAAAATTTATGTACTGTTTTTAGGGGGTATATACTCTTTTATTTTTTTTAATGTTTATTTATTGATTGATTTTTTTAATGTTTATTTATTTTTTGTGAGAGAGAAGGAGAGAGTATGAGAAGGAGAGGGGCAGAAAGAAAGGGAGAAAAGGAGACACAGAATCTGAAGCAGGATCCAGACTCCGAGCTGTCAGCACAGAGCCCAACTAGGGGCTTGAACCCACAAACCATGAGTTCATGACCTTAGCCAAAGTCAGATGATTATCCAACTGAGGCACCCAGGCTACCCATAAAATGTTTATTTTTGAGGCAGAGAAAGAGAGAGAGAGAGAGAGAGAGAAAGAGAGAGAGAGAGACAGAGTGTGAGCAGGGGAGGGAGACACAGAATCTGAAACAGGCTCCAGGCTCTGAGCTGTCAGCACAGATCCTGATGCGGGGCTTGAACTCACGAACTGCAAGATCATAACCTGAGCTGAAGTCAGATGCTTAAGGGACTGAGCCATACAGGCACCCCTGGGGGTAAATCCTCTTAATGGGATTACAAAAGTTCTCTTCTATTCCTAGTTTACCAAGGAATTTATATTTAATCTTTTAGTTTTTTATCATTGTGAGAAATGATATATTTACTATATTTCCAAAAAATTACTGTATTTCTAAAATCTTCTCCATTCTTTCCTCTTTTGCCTCCACCACCCTTTTTATTGATGATATTGGTTTATGTTTACATTAACACCTATTCTTATTGATTTACTATTTTTAATGGATATTTTTATTCATATCTGTAAAAGATGAGGAATTGTCTGTACTCTCATTATTCATTTCTCTTTTACTCCCAAGTCACATTAGCTATATCATGGTAATATTGTCCATGTAAATAGTATTTAGATTCTGTTCTTCAACCATAATCCCTAGATGTGTTTTGTTTTGTTTTTTAAATTTTTTAATGTTTATTTTTATTGAGACAGAGAGAAAGAGAGCATGGGTAGGAGAGACCAGAAAGAGGGAGACACTGAATCCAAATCTGAGCTGTTAGCACAGAGCCCAATTCGGGGCTTGAATCCACAAACCGTGAGACCATGACCTGAGCCGAAGTCAGATGCTTAACTGACTGAGCCACCCAGGCGCCCCCAGATGTGTTTTGGTTTTATTCCTATAGTTAGAATTAGACTTTACTGCAGTCTGTCTTTGTGGTTTTGTCATCTTTTGTTGGGCTAAAATGTGTCCTCTAGTAATTTCTTCAGCAGGTACTCATGGCAGCTATGTTTCCTGAGGATTTTATTCCCCCTGGAGAATAGTTTGTAGAGTATAAATCCTTGGGTCATATGTTATTTTTTTAGTATTTTGGGGGGCTTTAGGAAGATTATATCATTTTCTAGGATCTCAGACTGAACTATTTCTTTCCTTTAATAGATGAATTAAAGGTTTTGCCTTGATGTCCAAATAATCTGTTCATTATCTTTGAAGTCCAGTAACATTACCAAGATATGTTACAGGGTTGACAGTTTTGTGTCACTTTTTGTGTTTGTTTTTGGTGGAACATGGCATGCACTTTTACGTGCAGTTTCAAATCTAGCTTTCATTTTGAAAAAGTATTCTTGAATTGTATCTTTAAGGATTTTTCCTGTTCTGTTGTTTGAGTTGAAAAAACTGTTTTTTTTGTCAGGGGGGAACAAGAGAGAACTATGTTAAATGTCCTTTTTCTGTCTTCTACATTTATTATTTTGTTTGTAATTATTTTGTATTCTTCATCTACATTTATTTGCTTCTATTTCTCAACCCTGTTCTCTATTACCTTTCTGGCAGAGTTAGCAGTGTCTGTTGTCTTTTGGGCTGCTCTCAGTGTGGCCTTCTTTTTGTAATGATTTTAGTTTGCTCGTCTTTCTCGAATGCTGTCACTCCTTTTGTTTTCTTACCGTGCTTTATCTCAGTTCTTCTATCTCTGCTCAAGCTTCCACTTTATAGTGACAATTGCTTCTTGATAAATTTATGAATTCGTGCTGATATACTTGCTCACAATTCCACCTGTCTCATGGCAAAACTTTCATAATTCCACGTTGTCGGGAATTCTCATGTTACAGAATTATATGTATGAGTTGCTTTGGTCTTGATTTCTCTTCTTCATTGATATTGGCAGTGCAGCGGTCCTCCTCACGCAATTTCTCTTCTCCACTTTGTCTCCCTGACCCATTACTTCCTACCTTTGTAGCCTATCTGTAGATTCTTTCCTCATTCTTACACTCCTGAATTTTCCTTTGTGCCAACACAGGTCCGTGGAGGCTCCTGCCGCCCTCCCACACACCCTTCCTTGTTATTCCATGTAAAAGGTGGTTGCCTTTCCCTCTCAGACGGTACCACTCACGTTGTGGACTTGTGCTTTCTCCTTTGGTTTAAGCTCTGTGGCCATGGGCATTCGATCTTAGCGTCTCTCAGTGCCTGTCTTGACCTTCACTGCCTCGGACTGTTTTTCCTTTAGTACTCTAGTTCAGAGTGGTATACACCTTTTAGTTTCACCGAAGAAAAAAATTTGCATTTCTATCTCTCAAACTCCTTATTGCTTTAAGAGAAGAAAGTAACAATACTACCCTGACTCAGCCATTTAAAAAGTGTGCTATGGGCTTCTTACTTTGTTATTGGAATGGTCTAATCCCAGGCCTATCTTCTGCTCTGCTTTGCTCTGCCTTCTCGTGACACCTGGGTTGCCATTACTGACTCCTGGTTGGATGTATGAAGAATGCCTTTGGGTATTCATCAGTGATGATAGATAAAACTTTGCCATTTAAAAGAAGAGAAAATGTGTCAGTACCTTTAGTCACTCTTGAGAAACCTAATTAGATACTGAAATAGTCTTATGGGATCTGAAAGCTCTGGATCTTTATATCTAGCAGTAGAAGAGC
Source organism: Suricata suricatta (assembly GCF_006229205.1). Lineage (NCBI taxonomy): Eukaryota > Metazoa > Chordata > Mammalia > Carnivora > Herpestidae > Suricata > Suricata suricatta. The sequence continues at coordinate 61,707,637 of NC_043706.1, forward strand.
TTGCAGCTTTCTCCTTGAGAAATGCCCAGTTTTCAGCTCCCAGCTCCCTTCATCCAGAGGCTCACACTCCAGTGATTTCCTGTGCTCAAGGTGTCTCATCCTACCTGCAAAACTCATAATGGAATCTTTAGCAATTTTCTTTTGTGAATGCATATTGATGAATCCCTAAACTAGGACTAATACAATCAAGATCAGATTTTTATGACTCTTGTATGCAACTGCAATCTAAATTAAGAAAAAAAAAAGGAAGAGTTGCACAGTTGTAGCGTGTCAGCCCACTACTGTGGGAAGAAAACTGGTCAGGCTGATAAGGGACTAGTCCATGTTTTTTGTGTGTGTGCCTCGGTTGTCTATGTGTCTTAGAGAAAACAGGGAAGGAAGGTGTGCAGGATACTTGTCTCAGGCTGACGAATGATATAATGTACTGATGAGCTCAGGCTCTGGGGTCAGACTGCCTGGATTCAAGCCCTGGCACTGCCTCCTCTTGAAAGTGTGCTTTTGATGAGTTCTTCCTCCCTCTGTGCCTTGCTTTTTTCTCCTCTTTTAAAAAATTTTTAATATTTATTTATGTTGGGGAGAGCGCAAGTGAGGGAGGAACAGAGAGAGGGAGACAGGATCAGAAGTGGGCTCCATGCTGACAGGCTGACAGCAGCAAGCCTGATATGGGGCTCGAACCCACGAACCATCAGATCATGACCTGAGCTGACATCAGATGCTCAACAAACTGAGCCTCCCAGGTACCCCTACTTCTGTCTTCTCTAAAAAGGGATACTATGTCATACTTTTTTGTTTTTGAGGACTAAAGCCAATAATGTACATTAAGTGTCTGGCAGGTAGTACTTAGTAAAAGCATATTGTTAATGTTATGATAAAGCTTAATTTTTATCATTTTAATGAAATATTAATGAGGAAGGTCCAGTTCTTAATGCTGAGACTCAAGAGGAGGATGCCTGGGTGAGAGGAACTTGCAGGTGCTGTCACACAGCTGTGTGTAGATCTGACCTCACAGAGTTGAGTGTGTCAGTCGGCTGGCTTTTCTCCGCCAGCCAGTGTCTGAAGGCTCAGAGAGCCAATGATCAAGAGCAGCTGCATCTGCGTTCGCTCTAACTCTTGTAATTTATGTAGCACTTTCATACACAGTTTTCTCTCTTGCCCTTTCCAACAACTTTGTGACGAGGGCCTTATTCCCATTTTACAAATGAGACTTTAGACTCACCTGAGGTCGTTCTACTGGTAAGAAGTGAAAGCTGTTCTCAACCCAAGTCTTTCCCTTTCTTCTCTGCTCACTCTACTAAAATGGCTGTTCAGTAGTTTGGAAATTGACTACAATAGCCTCTAAAACACACTCTCCAACATGCGTCTCAAACTTCAGGGTTTGTGAGAGTGGTCTTTAAAAATGTACTTTTAGGGGCACCTGGGTGGCTCAGTCGGTTAAGCGTCCGGCTTCAGCTCAGGTCATGATCTCACGGTTCGTGGGTTTGAGCCCCGCGTTGGGCTCTGTGCTGACAGCCCAGAGCCTGGAGCCTGCTTCAGATTCTGTGTCTCCCTCTCTCTCTGACCCTCCCCTATTCCCACTGTCTCTCAAAAATAAATAAAGAACATAAAAAAATTTAAAAAATGTACTTTTAAAATGTAGCTTCTTCACTGTGCAAAAGATTTTCAGCTTAATGTAGTCCCCTTTGTTTATTTTTGCTTTTGTTGTCCTTGCCTGAGGAGACAGATTTATAAATATGTTGCTAAGACTGATCAGAGAGCTTACTGTCTATGTTTACTTCTTATAGTTTTATGGTTTCCAGTCTCACATTTAAGCTTTGAATCCATTTTGAGTTAAATTTTGTATATGGTGTAAGAAAATGGTCCACTTTTGTTCTTTTGCATGTAGCTGTCCAGTTTTCCCAACACCATTTATTGAAGAGTCTGTGTTTTCCCAGTTGAATATTCTTGCCTCTTTTGTCAAAGATTACTAAAACTAATATAATATTTTGTTAGCTACACTTCAAAAGAAAATAGGGATTCTTAGACCTCACTACTAGAGAGTCTGAGATTTGGGAGGGGCCTGGGAATTCTGCCATTTCAGTGGAGCCAGATGTCCATCAGCAACTTCTAGGACCCCAGTCTGACCTTCACTACATTTGGCTGCCCTTCCTCTAAGACTGTAGTTTGGGGTTATGCACACCTCTTAGTTTCATTAAACACAGAGTCAGGTGATTCTGTTCACAGGTATCCTAGGAAATTACACTTTCCGGGGGCCAGTGATAAGTAAAACAGATACAATCGTTGCCTTTGTGGAGTTGACAAACAAGTGTGAGAAATGGACAAGTAAATAGTACAATGTCACACAGTGTAACGAAACTGTTAAGTTCACCTGGAGAACACTCCCCCTTTGATCCTGCCCCTTCTATGTTTTTGCTTGTGTGAAGTTATGTTTGGGAGAAGCTTATCTAATTCTCTGCTTATGAAGGTCTCATATTAGGCTACTCTATTTTAGGACCCAATTTGTGCTTTAAATTACATAAAATTCCTATAAACTTAACATAGACCTATATGTATTTACATGTGAAAATATTTTCTCCCTTGTGTAGGTACAACATTTTTATTAGTTACTATGAATAATATGAATAATATGAATTATTTCCTCATAGTCATCTTGGATGATACCATGACCATTTGTTTGATCAGTGACATTACTTATCAAGTGCTTATGTTTACCTGTATTACCTAATTCTCATGATGATTTGGTGAGGTAGATACAAGAATTATTACCTCTGCTTTCCAGAGAGGAGGCAGAGGTTTAGGGAAATGTTGACTTTATGATTTTTGCCCAGCTGGTCAGTGGTACAGCTGGACGCAAACCTCATCCTTCTGAATCCTAATGCATGGCTCCATTCATGGCACTACGGAGCAAGACAGATCAGCAAGCTTTGGGCGACGCCGCAGAGACTGCAAAATGCCTAACCTGGCCAGGATTTCTGTAACATAACCAGAGGGATCCAGCCATCTCCATTTAGCAGTACTGATCAATGACCTGTTCTGCCCGGTCCTTAAAACTGTGTTTCAATATTGATGGTGGTAAGCAAAGCAAATGACAGGACAGAGAGCAGCAAATACACCAGGCCCATTAAGCATGAGTAAAATGACCACTTTTAAAAGCAGTTTATGGGCCTCACAGGGAAAACACACATGGATAAAAGGAAACAAAAAACGAAAAGCTTAGTACCTTAGAAATCCATCAAGAAAACTTACCTCAAGCAAGGATTATGGCCTCTATCAGAGAGAGACTAAATGTCAGTGTCTGTTTTATCATTTTCTTCTCTTAGCAGTTTTGACCTTCCCTTCATAACATAGTTAATAATTATATGTGTGCTTTGGAAAGTAAGCTAATTCTTTTCTTGCTCCATATGATCCTTTTTATTTGGAAACCTTTGATGTACATAAAATACTAGAGATAGTTAAAACAAGTTTGTATGGATTGGTTAGCAACACCCAGTTATTAATGGATAGACTCATTAGGGAATTTAAAGATATAGTTCTGGAATAAATGGTGTCCGAAGCTGGCAAAAAGCCCTGTTTGAATATTCATATAACCACCCAAACAGCTGGAGATAGAGAGTGCATGATTCACTGGCTTTAGAGGTGGCTTCACAGTGAATAAAGTAGTTTTATGAAAATCAATAGAGTGACTACAATTACCAAGTGCATTACTTCAAAGATATTAAGAGCCATAAATCAAACATGTCAGTTGAAGAACAATGATGTTATATACGAACAAGAAAGCACGCTATCAGCTGAGTCAGTGGTCAGAATCTCATCCCAGGGCTTCTGAGGAAAAGTAGTTGCTGTTTATTTGTTTGTTTGTTAGCATCCCTGTTAAGGCAGTTTGTTATAGTCTTGCAGAGCAGAATATACAATTTTATAATCACTGACAGACAGCTGGAAGAGAGAAGAAATCAAATCATGCTGAAATATTTGGCTGGAATTGTCTCCACTCAACGAACAGAGATCGGCCTGGCCGGGAGAGCATTTGTCAACGCCGTGTACTCCCACGCAGCACGACAGAGCCGAGGATGTTCCAGAACCGCTAAGTAGCAAAGTGCCTGACATGCTAATTAATTTGAAACTCGGAATGCCAGGGTTGGAGGGTCTGCAGAAAACAGTTAGTGTGACCACTCCCATGATGCTCTCAACTCTTCTACCACCCCAATTCCTCCATGTTTGGGCTTATGAATCCCTCTCCAGCATGGCAGCCCATTCCGATCTGAGGAAAGCAGCCATTCCACTCATGACTGGAAGGAAGTTCTGAAGCAGTTCTGTTCCACTGTAGCCACACAGCATCATCTCAGGTAGTGAAGACGGCCCTCAGGTAGGCAGCTCCTGAATCTTCCCTTCTCCACAGTAAACACCATTACTTTCTACAGATAGTCCTCTGCTTTCATGGTTTCCAAACCTTCACTTTTCTGTTTGGTCTTTGCCAGACACACTCTGGTATTCATGTCTTTCTTGAAGGGTGGTGCCCAAACATGAAATATGATCAGCCTGATCACTGCAGAGTATAGTTGAGTGAACAGCTTCCTCACTCCTGGTATTTCATTTTGTGTGAATAGTGAATGACCTTGGCTTCTAAACCCTACAGATGATTTGTATTGATGAATTTATACCAATTTATTCATTCAATATTTATTGAGCACTCATTATGTGTCAGGCACTGTGCTCGGTGCCGGGAATACATACATCTGCCTGCAAGGACTGTAAAACATAATAGGACAGATTACTGCAAATACGGTTAATTAGATAATGGTGTGGAAAAGGCTATGCCAGGGAAAAGAGTAGGGCTTTACTTAGACAAAGAGGGGTACCTAAACCAGCCTGGGGTGGTAGTGGTGATAGCAAATGTGGGAGTAGCGAGGACAAACCAGGGGGCTGGGTGGGGCCTCTGGGAGGACCTGGAGCTGGACTTGGCTCCTGATGAATGATGGGAATAAGCAGGGGGAAGCGGGGAGGGGAGAATGGCATTCCAGGCAGGGAGATTAGGAAGTGCCAAGACTCAGAGGCAAGAGAGAAAAATAAATATCTGTCCAGGACTCCAAGTATTTAAATGTTAATGGTGGGGAGTGCTGAGAGATGAAAGAAGAGGCTTGAAAGGAATAAAACATACTTCTGCCAAAGGAGTTTGGATTTTTTTTTTAATGTTTTATTTATTTTTGTTACAGAGAGAGACAGAGCATGAGAGGGGGAGGGGCAGAGAGAGAAGGAGACACAGAACCAGAAGCAGGCTCCAGGCTCTGAGCTAGCTGTCAGCACAGAGCCTGACGCGGGGCTCGAACCCACGAATGTGAGATCTGACCTGAGCCGAAGTCGGAGGCTTAATCGACTGAGCCACCCAGGCGCCACCAAAGGGGTTTGGATTTTATTATGAGCATAATAAGAATGCCTCTAGGGGAGCAGAAATGGAAAACTCCCAGAGCCCTGTGTTAGTGCAGCAGAGATAAGACCAAGAACACGGACATTGGGTCTGGGTGACATGGCTTCCTGTGGAGCTTTCTCTGACAGCTTTATATAGTAATATAAGTTGCTTTTGGGCTTGACCTTATTGGGCATATGAAAGGCAGTGAGTCCATAGTTCTCTGATTCTCTAGTCCTGTGGTCTTCTCCTTCTACATAAGCTGCTGAGACCATAATACTGCATAATACTGGTATGCCTCCATGACGTAAGAAGGAAGTAGGAACCATATTTGCCCATATCCAATGGATATTATCTGTATCTTTTACACTGCTGTGGGAATAAATCAAAATAAAAATAACTTCAAACTCAATCCAAGTTTTTATACTTGCCTATTTATAATTCTGGACTTGACTGTATAGTATGGTCTAATCCAGAAGGGAAGTGACAAATCTGATTTCCTGGATTGGAGACTACATCTGTAGTGGCATCTATCCATGAGAGTGTGTGATATTGTTCAGCAGAAATCAATGGCCCAGGTGGGGATGGCAAGAAGGTTGATGCTTCTCTGGATGGCAGAGAAGGGTCAGGGAGGCAAAGATGTTGAGAATATTGATGAGCATAGTAGGCTGAAAAGAAATAGTGCCCTAAAGAAACATTCACTTCCTAATATTTGAAATCTGTATTATTTTGTATGGAAAAAATGTGGGTAAATGTCTTGACATGAGAGGCTTATCTTAGATTATCCAGGTGGGCCCTGGTGTCATCACATGTATCCTTGTAGGAGAGGGGTGGAGGAAGCTCTGATATGAACACAGAAGACAAGACAGCATGAAGACGAAGGCAGAGATTGGAGTTATGTGGCTACAAGTTGAGGAGGGCCTGGAGTACCAGAAACTAGGAGAGAAGCACTGAGCAAAAGATCTCCCAGAGCTTCTGGAGGGAGTGTGGCACCTTGATTTCATATTTCTGCCTCTGAAACTGTGAGAGAATAAGTTTCTCTTCTTCTAGACTCCAAGTTTGTGGTAGTTGTTATAGCAGTCACAGGAAACTAATACAATGAGAGGACAGCTGACGTGAGGGACATGGAGCCGCAGTTACATACAGAAGATGGCAGAGGTAAGGTGATGTTGCTCTAATCGGAGGAAATGGAGGCCTTTATGGGGTCCTGGGAATACAAGAAAAGTGGTTATAGTCAGGAAGAATTTACATTTCAGAGATGGAGTTGGGTAGATGAAAGAAGTGAGAGACTAGGGGTGTGGCTGGGTTATCCACACGAGCACTGCAATCTCCCGGGGTGATTGTGCAAAGAGGAAGACTGCGAATCAGATGCCAGAGTCCTCAAGGAGTCAAGGGGAAGTGAAGGGAGATAATAGGTGAAGAAAGGGTGGGAAGATGCAGAGGGTTCAGGGTGAGAGAGCCAGAAGGCAGGTGCCCTAATGGAACATGCTTAGATTTTTATTCAAGATAGATGTATCACGTTCTTGGAGAGATACTGGAGCAAAGAAAATGCCCACCCTGTCTTTTGAGTCCGAGGTATGTGAGGTGTTGGAAAGTGTGCAGCTTGTACTCACGGATCTCCTGGAGTAGTGTGTCCACGTCCTCTGGAGAAATCCAGGAGGGCCAGGACTTACAGAGAACATTCATGAAGTGACTGAGGATGGGTGAGTAATTGTTAACAAGTAATGTGATCTACCAATTGATTCAACATATAACATCACTTGAAAACTATGTAAGCCTGATGATGTGGTAATAAAGATGCCACATTTCAGAAATTTGCACATGTGCTCAGGTGATACACGTGCTTCAGTATAGCCCAGTATTGGCCAACTTTAGGCCTCCCTCAGTAAGTTTAGTATTGGGCTCATTTTAGTTAGCTTGTGAATGTCAAATTTTAGTAATCTTCAATAACTAGTTTAGCAAGTTACTCTAAGTAACATTTTGGAGAATATTAAAAGGAAGGTTTATGGAATTGCTTTGTCATTTATTTGTCTCTGAGCATCGAAGTAGGGATCTGCAATTTGGGAAGAATTTGAAGACTCCTAGCAGGTCTTTTGTAATTCACAGCAATTCTCCAGACTGTATAGCCTTAAATTAATTTGTATTCTTTTGCTTTGCCACTTAATCAGTTACAAGTCACAAACTTGTATCTATGGTTATTCCTCATTTCTCTGTCTTGTCCACAAATATGTCATGAGAGACTTTGTTAAAGATTCCTCAGACACCATCAGCTTGAGCTACTGTGTTAATGTATTATGTTAATAATATCTAATATTAAGCTCTTTAGATGGATAATTGTCATTTAATCCTCTGGACATCCCTATTAGGGAGGGATTTTAGTATCACTGCCTTAGTGTAAAGATTAGGGGGAGATAAGTAACTTGTACAAGATCAGCTAGCAAATAGAAGAGTGGGATTCAGTCCTAGGCAGGGCTTCAGAAACCTTGTCTTTGCTCATTCCGCTGAGGAGATTTACACTTCCTGGAGGGTACAAATGGGAATGTATGTCTTCAGATAAAAAGTCCTCTGTTCTTCCGTTAAGCCCAAAGGTGTTCTACTGGAGAGAGACCCAGGTGCCACAGCCTTGACTGCGGCTTGCAGCTGGCCCGCGGCTTGCAGCTGGCCCACAGCTGCATAGGTCCTTGGGCAGTGGTGGCTCCTGAATTCCCTAAAAGTGCCTTTCCTTTCCCTGCAGTGTGGTTGGCATCCTGAGCTCTGAGTGCTCCATGCCCTGGTGCCAGGACTGACACCTCCATTTGGGAAAACTACTGGGTTTCCTACCAGCTAAGAGAATGGGGCTTTCTTCTTGCTGCCATCTTGGTCTTAGGGCTGGGAAAAGTCAGATGGCCTCTTCTTCTGCAGAGGAAGCTGTTCTTATGCTCCTTTTCTCTAGAGCTGAGTTTCTCTCTTGTCTTCTATTTATTTCACTTCTACCAGTATCCCCCTCCCTGTTTCTGTCTTTCTCAGTCTCTTTCTGTGTCTCTCTATTCACTACCCTTCTCCTAATCCAGATTCATCCCACCCTTCTCAGGGACTCTTGTTACACAGAAGGAAGATTTGACTATGTATTATTCGCTTTTCAGTCTAGTATCCCAATCTGCAAAAGAAATGTGATCAGCTGGTCAATAATTGTTCTTACTCTGAACCCATACTGGTTCCTAGTGATCCAAGCTTCCTTTCCTAAGCCTTCCCAAATCATCTTTTTGGGAACTAATCCTAGAATCTATTCAAAGTTTATTGGATTAATGTCTACAGATATTAATCTACAGAATCTATATAGATTATATAAATCTATTACAAATAGATTTATATAATCTTTAGATTTATGTAAATTTATATAATTTATAGATAACATAAATATATAAATAGAAATATATATAAATTTATGGGATTTCTTGTTTTCACAAATTTTAAAACAATGTTTCCCTATTGTCAGAGCTCCAGCCCAGGCAGTGGATCAGGGACCTTTGTCTGCAAGTTCTTTCCATGTTCTGGGATGTTGCTTGTCAAGGCTTGAGACTTAAACCTATCTAAAGCAGACAGAAGCTCTCTGAAATTCTTTGTCTATCTAAATCTTCCAACCCCTCTTACAACATTTGTTCTATCCTTGTTGGTCTGAAGATCTTTATCACTGACAGAGAAGCCTAATGGCATTTGGTCATCCAGCAGTACTGCATCATGCATCCCAAATAGATAATTTGCATTTAACCCCCGGAGGCTATCTAAATTAACCCTTTTAGTTTATAGCTGAGGTAACTGACAATAACCAGAAATAAAATCCAGGTTTCTTGACTCCTAGTCTACCCACTTTTTCTTTATTTAAATTAGGTTTTACTAACAGGTTCTCAAATTGTCTAAACAGATCAAACAGATTAGATACATTTGAGACTTTAGGTATTAAAAAATTTTTTTTCTATTGTTTATTTAGTTTTGAGAGAGAGAGCGAGAGCGAGAGCGAGAGAGAGAGAGAGAGAGAGAGAGAAAGTGAGAGCGTGAACCAGGGAGGGGCAGAGAAAAAGGGAGAGACAGAATCTGAAGCAAGCTCCAGGCTCTGAGATATCAGCACAGAACCCGATGTGGGGCTCTAACTCATCAACTACAAGATCATGAGCTGAGCTGAACTTGGTCGCTTAACCAACTGAGCCACCCAGGAAACCCAAAAATCTAGATCTTTAAAGCATATTCTAGTTCTTTCTCCTTTAAAAAACTTTACTTTCCAAATCCATCTCAGACTATGCAGAAAAACAAACACAATACTCAAAGATTGAGGAAAATAGTGAAGATAGTGTGTTGGCATAGATTTTGGCATAATTGGAGTCCTAGCTCTATCAGGAGACAATGGTCTCATTTTTTGAACTTATGAAGTAAATTGATAGGATAGCCCTAGAAAAATCCATTCTTTAAAATTCAGCTTGAAATAAAAACATATCTAAATACTGATATAACAATTTGTTATTTTATTCTAAAATCATATACCTTAAAAAATATGGTCTTCCATAAAACACACCTATCAGCAAATGGGAGAGGTAAAGACTTTCTCAGTGGATGTGCCCTAGGATTGATGTAAAACATGGAAAAGTAACAAATGATAGGGATACTGACTTCCCAACACAGACATTTTCTTGTTGTCTTTCATAAGAGGAGTAATCAGGCTCATTTGAGGCTGATCCTTGTAGAGGGCCTAGAGGCATATGCAGGAAGGATGTAGGATGATATACATACAGGGCTATGACTGAAGAGCCAGGAGAGAAAGGCTCTCCTTACCACTCTTGAGTTCAAATCTACCTTTTTCTTTGAAATCTATGAGTGGACATTCCATTACGGTCAATTTTTCTTCTTTAATATTTACTGGCTCTTCAAAGAATGGAAGAAAATAATAGACTAGATTGAGGAATAAGCTGTGATTGCTGCGGCAGGTAGGATGTCTCTGAGGGATGTTAGCCATTGCTGAGCCAGAGGGAGGCCATATGGCAAGCACCTGAGAGTAGCCTGTAGGAGGTGAGAGTGTTCCTTGGTGGAGAGCCAACAAGACAGTGGGAACCTCAGTCCTACAACCATAAGGAAATTAATTCTGCCAATGATCTGAGCGAGGTTAGACGAAACCATTCCCTAGTTGGGATTCTAGATGACATATCTAACTGATACCTTGATTTGGCCCTTATGAAACCCTGACCAGAGGATCCAATTAAAATGTGCCAGACAGCCGACCCCTGGAAATGATGAGAAAATAAACTGTGTTATTGTAAGCTGCTAAGTTTGTAATTTGTTACACAGCAATAGAAAATAAATTCAAGTGTGTTCTAGGATTTTTCCTAAAATTAATTGTATTTTACTTAGGTTCATTTAATATTACTCTGAGCCGACTAGGTGGATGAGGCAGCCTTAAAACACAGCTGTTACAGTAGAAAGCCAACCTGGGACTTGAAAAACCTAAAAAAGCTTTAGTTGTTACTATTGGACAGGCATAGTGATAATGCGCATGGACATTGGGATCTGCATCCACCACTCTGCTACTTAAGGGACATTGGTTAAGTTACTTAAGCTTTTTTTCAAAATTGAAAGAAAAATATTTTCCTTTTCCACACTTGATGTGTAGTTTAGTGAAATGCTGTGTTTTAGCAGTGTCTAGCATGAGCAAATATCTAATGAATAGTCACCATTATTATTATTCTAATCAAAAAAGGAAAGGCTGTGAGGACAGTAAAGGACCATGACAGCAAGAAGGAGAAAAAAAAAAAAAAGCATGTACAGGGGAAAATGCATTTATATGTAAGCTGTTGCTATGGGTCACCAGCTATCACAGGTACTCAGCAGCCAGCTTTTATTCATGGGAAACCTTCAGAGAGCCTGGAGATAGAGTGAGTGCCATTTTCTTTTCTGCAGTGAAATAGATTGCATCCCTAGGTTATGTGTCAGTCACCCAAGGCCTATTCAGATTCTGTCCCCGTTTTGAATTTAATGCTCTGCCTATCTCCCTGAACCCAAGGCCACTCAAAAGTGAAGCTGAAACTACAGATGATCAAAAAGTGGAGTATACAGATAAAAGGGAAGTCACAAGATACGTCTTTCAAACCTGACTCCATTGGCGGTCTCTGTTTGCTAGGGCTGAGGAGAATGAGTGCCTCCATTTTGCAAGGCTTTGGACATCGTCTCTAACAGTGAAAGCATGTCTATTTATAAGGGACTTAAAAATGCAAAAGAGAGAAGAAAGAAAAACTTGTTACCTCTACATTTTATCCCCTAAATTTAATGGGCTCAACACATTCTATTTTTCCATACATTGGAACAGGAAACAACATGGCAAGTTAAATCTGTTAACATTTTATGTCCATGTATTTTAAGATATAATGGAGTTATAAAATGGAAGATGCTTGAATGAGATTTAGTGAATTTAGTGGTAGATTTCCAAATAGAATGTGAAAGTTTTTTTTTTTAAATTTCTGCAAACTCTCTACGGTGTCAAATTAATCTTTTCTGGCCTTAAAGCCCTTCATTTTGTTTCAACAGAAGCTACACAATGGGTGTTATCTATAGGAATAGTAAACGTTCGTTTTTCCCTAACAACAACAAACATAGGAAAGAAAAATATAACTTCAAAATTTTCATCTAACACAAAGTATTTATTACTTAGTGTTGGTATTTACATAATAAAAAATTAAGAATTGAGTAACCCTCAAGGACTAGCTCTTTTCTTATTCTTTTTGTATCTTTTCCACAGCCTTGTCTGGGTCCAGACACCCAGTAGTGGCCAAAAGGTTCCAAGGGAGGAATGAAATGTTTCAGACTCTAGTCCCTAAGAAGCAGGCTGGCCTGATGGAAAAAGAACTGGATTGAGATCCAAAGCCCAGCTGCCACCAAAGCGTGGCCTTGGCAAAGTCACTTCCCCTCTGGGCTGTAGTTTCCTTGTGTGAAAAATAAGATGGTTAATCTGTTCCCCTTCAGCTCTGACATACGGGAATTTAATGAAGCAAAGAAAATTCCCTGAAGTAGGACAATAGTGCTTTTTATGAATATGCAAGAGAATAAACAGAACGAGGCAGACTTTTGGAGGACGTGCATGAGTAGAAGGGTGCTTTTAGGCTGACTCTCAATCTTTTTGACAAAATCTGCTTCAAAGATGTCGAAGATGTATTGAAAATGCCCCATTTAAAAATGTCTCTTTTCCTTGATAGAAAGGTTATGTGTTATCCACTGGCAGTCATTTTAGAGGGTATTACTTATAGGGAACATATATTTGTGGGAGTGTATGTGTGTATGCATGTGTGTCATCAAATTCTTGTGTTTTTATAATTACGACCAAGAGACTCATCACCATCACACTCCTGTGGCAACAACTCACAGAGCTTTAACATTTTTTTGTGTTTTATGTCTGAAAAGGAGGGATGTGGAAGAGTGGAAAGGACTCATTTCCAGCTGCTTTTGTCCTCAGGTATAAAGCATAACAAGTTTCAAGAGCAAAAAAGGAATGTAAAGGGTGAGAATAAAAGAAATCGCTCTTTGAAAACTAATGGCAAGTGATAAAAATAAGTTACTAAAAGACAGAGCACCTTTTGATACAGAGCAAGCTTTGATTCTCACAGTGCTGGCTCTTGCTGGAGCAAGCACAGAGAAATGAAAGCCTTGGCTATTTCAACCCTTAGACACCTACCCCAGAAAATCCTGCTGAAACCAATTACCAAGCATTTTATAGATTCCTGCCATAAGCTCTGCCAAAGATGCCATCTGCTCAGACCCACCTCGCACTGACCTGTTGGTTTCCTAACTTGCACGTGTACTGGTAGGATGCAGCTGCCTAACACACTCTGCCTGCTCCCAACCCATGCCCCGAGTTAGTCTTACAATGAGTTGGCTTAGATAGCTAATGCGTTAGACAGAAGGCAGTGCATCCTGAAAATGAGGTCACACTAGCCGCCAGCCTTCCAGTCTCTCTTGGGTAATGAGCTGCTGGGAATGCATTGAATGGGTCTACCTTTAAGAAGACACAGATAAATATATCATTTATTTACCACCAGGGCTTATATACCTGACCATGGAGAAAAGCTTTCAAAATGAAAAATTATAAAACATGATGCTGTGAAACAGAACTGTAATTCTCTTGTGTGTTGGAATCAGGTCACTGGAAAGGGAGCCCAAGTTGCTTCTTAGACAAATGGCTTGAATGTAAAAAAGAGAATCTGGGATGTTCTAACTCATATCTCTCCCCACATACATTGGTTCTTTTAGAGCTTTTTGTTTGCTGAGGAAGATGAGAATGACTCCATTGAGACATTCAGAAGCAAGGATGGGTGATGAAAAGCACTTTGGGGTGGAAATGGGAGACTTGGGTGGGTCTGCTGGTCTACTTACTACTAGCCCTGTCACTTGGAGCTAGTTTCTTAACGTTGATGCTTCTCAGCATCCTGATCTGTAAAACAAAGGTGAGAGTATCCTTCCTGTCCACCTCATGGGGTTTGGAAAATTGAAGAGAGAATGCTTATCAAGATCTGAACACTGTTCCCTACAACACACACTGAATGTTATTAGTACTGCAAAGTCATTTGTGTGTTATCATACTTGTATAACTCTGTGAAAGATTCTTAAAATATCCAGACTCTAAGATCAGCACACAGAGACTGTGTTGACATTAATAAAAGCTCAGGTCAAACAAAAATCATTTTCTTGCCTCAGTGCAAACTTCCAGCTCTCTTTTCTGGTTATTGTGGCACAAGGCACCACGAGCAGCAGTTTCCTGAGGTGCCCTGTTCTAGGTGAAGCTGGACGTCCTGCATGGGAACCAGCATAAGTGTGGGGAGTTTTTGGAGATGGTGGAGTTGCAGATCAGCTTGAAGAACTATGACCCCCAAAAGGACCAACACTTCTCGGGCACCATCAGGCTTAAGTCTACTCCCTGCCCCAAGGTCTCTGTATGTGTTTTGGGGAACCAGCAGTCCTGTGATGAGGCCAGGGCTGTGGATATTCCCCACATGGAGACTGAGGTGCTGAAGGAATTCAAGAATAAAAAATTAGTCAAGAAGCTGGTCAAGATGTATGATGCCTTTTTGGCTTCAGAATCTCCGATGAGGCAGATCCCATGAATCCTGGACCCTGGCCTGAATCAGTCTGGCAAGATCCCTTCCTTGCTGATGCACAATTAGAACATGGTGGCCAGAGTGGATGAAACGAAACCCACAATCTAATCCCAGATGAAGAAGGTGCTGTGTCTGGCAGTGTCCACTGGCCATGTGAGAAGATGATAGATGATGAGCTTGTGTACAATCTCTACTTGACTGTCAGTTTCCTGGGGTCATTGCTCAGGAAGAATCAGCAGAATGTCCAGGCTTTACACATCAAGAGCACCGTGGCTAAGCCCTGGCATCTGTGCTAAGGCACAGCTTAATAAACTCTAGTGCTACCACTGAAAACAATTTTTCAGTCTCAGGCCATTGTTTTTTTTTGTTTTTTTAAGAAAACAACAGCAACAATAACAACCACCACCACCACCACCACCAAACTTCTAGGTGGCTGGGATTCACACACCCTTGAGTCCTGTATGGGACAGTCACCATATTCAGTGTGTTCATGGGACATTCAAAGCTTCTGCTTCATATGTCCATATTTTGGACATTGGCTTTGGAGATTTAGCTGGCAGTTCTCTTCACCCTCAGCCAATAAGTTAATAGGAAAATACTGCAGGTTCTTTAGAATTTCTTCAGGTTGTAATAATTGTCCCTTATCTGTTATCTTAGGTCACAAAACATATTTTTATTTTCAAAATTACCCACAGAGCTTATCACACAAACGTGCATCTTAGATAGACATTTTTGGAGAGAGTAGTATGAAATATGTAGTATTATATCTTAACTCATTTTTGAGTATTGAAACATTTGCAAAATGCTTAGATCCCTGCAAAATAAATTGACATGTCTTATATGACTAATTCAAGTACTAAGTGTAGAAATTCTGACTTGGAACATTGGGTAAAATAAAGGTGCCAGCCATGTTTATAAAACATTAAGACTTGGGGAATAGAGAGTAAAACCACAGGGTGGCTGGGCAGCGCAGTTGGTTAAGCATCCAATTCTTTATTTCAGCTCAGGTCATGATCTCATGGTTCATGAGTTCAAGCCCTATGTCAGCCTCTGTGCTGACAGTGAGGGGCCTGCCTGGGACTCTCTCTCTCCCTCTATTTGCTCCTAATGACCTCTCTCTCAGAATAAAGAAAAGAAACTTTAAACAAAATTAAAAAGAGAAAGCGAAATTACAACTGTTTAGAGGAAACTCACCATCTTTGAAGATAATTCTTTTGAAACCAGAATTTAAATTTTCACACTAATAATCGAAAACAAGTCTATCCTATGAAAATAGAAAATAAGTATATGTAATTCCAAAGCCATGGGCTTGAAAATATATGCTAGAAAAAAAGTTGTTTCTGTTTTATTACAGATTCTTAGGTTGGGTGTAATCAACATTTATTTTATTGACACTTTTGCAATTTAATTGCCGCTCTAGTCACTCTCCAAAGAATAAGCAATTGGCCCTCTGTATTATTAAAATAGCTAATCTACATCCCAGCTTTGTCATCCTTTTTTGCCAATATGCTTAATAACATTTCTCCCTAAGGGAGCATTTGCATACTCATGGTATGTAAAATACAGGAATTGGCATATAGAGCTATAATTGAGGAAAAATATTACTTTGCCCCCCATCTTTGGAAGGGCCCCATTTGAGTGTAACTTGTGTTATTCTCTAGAATTATCCCCAATCACCCTCTGTGCCATCTGGAGAGTAGGAAGTCCTGCTTTCCAATATGTGCACTGATGAATGTAGGTTCTTGGAAATTATCACAGTCTCAGATAATTAAGGGAGTCTTCTCTCAGCCCCTTTGCTCATCTAAAAAGTAGAGCTTAGTTGTAAATTCTAGGACCCAAGTGGCTCCTTACAGCACTCACAGGCACATGCTGCTAACTCCTACCAATGATGGGACGAAGTAGTCGCCTGGGTATAAAATGGGAAATCAGAGTTATGAGAGAATTATGATCTTCTTTTAGGTCTTGAGCAAGTAATTAGGCCAACCATACATTTAAGGAGGCAAGAGATCTAGATTTAGAACTGCAGAACTAGAGGGAAGCTTAAAGTCCAACTCCTTATATTAAACAAAGTAACTGAGGCTCCAAGACATTAGGTGGCCTGCTCAAGGCCATAGAGAGGACATGTAGTGTTAGTGGCTTCATTTGTCAGGTAGTTATTTATATTTCCTATCTTGGAGACTTTCCATAAAGGAGGGAAAGCATTCTATTAGAAACCCATCAAAATCAACCAACCAACCAACCAACCAACCAACCAACCAACCAATGTGCCAACCTGCTAGAGATCCTTGTTTCTATGTGTGTGGGAACATAATATATGTGCCTCCACCATCTGAGGGTGGCTGTGTGGAGAGAGAAGGGGCTATATCAGCACTGTATGGGGTATTGAATTTCCTCAGGTGGCTTCATTATTCCTTGAGAATAAATGAACAACATGTAGGTATAGAGAGTCAGTGGACTAAGTTTTCATATGATTTTGAGATCCTATTTTGCAACTTCTATTTACAGCTTTCATTCATGTATGTATATTCCCAACGTTGCTATAAAATTATGCATTTCTACAGCTCAATAGGGTATTATGTTAAAACTTACTCATTATAACTAGGAATATAGATTTTTTTTAACAGAATAGTACTTATAGTAACTGCAATAACAGTTGAATAAAATCAGTAAGAAATTTGAATCTGTACATTTTGTAGGTCAAAGTAACAGTTGGTGTTTAAGTCATCTATAATGCCATTATCATAATGTTACTGTTTTTCATTTTTGCTAATTTTGAGTAGTACCCAGAAACAAAATGAAACAAACCAAAAATTTTTTTTCTGGGTGTATTCTTTTCTCCCCATCCCTTGTACTTCAGATGATCACAAAATAACTGATCTACTTTTCTTAGGCTCTAGCTTTTTAAAGACATATTAGTATCCCATAGAGGCACTATAAATGACAAAAACAACTTATCTCTTTTTTATATCAGTTTTCTCACATGAATTGTGTAACATTCTGTAAATTAGTTTAAATACTGGTGCTTACTTTTCAAGTGCATCTGGTATCCCTTAGCTGGCACCAGCCTATTTGTTCTGTAGCCTTAATTTTCCCTAACTCTAAAGTTAAGACCAGTAATAAATTTGAATAATAAAATGTCATTGAAGAACCCAGACTGAAGAACAAGTGACTACTTAATTATTAGCTTAAAATCATGTCCCTACTGTGAACAAATTATGAATAAACAAACTGCATATGTACCTTGGCTTTCAAAAATTAGCTTTGATGAATTGTTTTTTGGGAAAGCTATACTACTCTGACCAACTCTCAAACATTGTCTTTTTGGATTAAGACTAAATACATGTGAAGTATCTCAAGTTAGAAAGCCTTGAAATAGAGGTTTTTATAATGCACTACATATACCTGGGCCAAAAGCCACCTTAGCAATACCATTCTGGTAAAAACAACTACCATAAACATTTTTTCAAATACCATTGCTTAGGCATTTTCATTATTGAAGTGTCTTGACTGATGCATAATTGTAAATAATTCGTTACTATAGGAAGGGAACCCTAGAGAGAAGGAGGATGCCTCTCTCCCTCTCTCATATAATTTTATTCTATCACAGGAGCCTATATGGATTGAATAATTTAATCTAATATATTCTTGTTTCAGAGTGATTAATTTATGAAGAAATCAATAAATCCAAAATAGTCTGTCTTGAACAGCTGTCTGAACATATGGAGGAGTATGAGAGAACACTGCTGTGGTTGAGCGGCTGAAGGGAAGAGGAACAGGAAAGAGACATAGTGCCACTCTGGAAGGAATTTATATCTTGTTAAATCTTGTAGGAATTCTGGGACTCACTGTCGCCCTCTGTTTCCCCCAAACAAACAACACTTTAAACCCTCTCTCCTCTCTTCTTGAATTGCTGTATTTACTACGATAAAGCTATTTTTTTTACACTGTAGGTGTAAAAGCACATCACAATTTAATTTAAAGCTACATAAGAGATAATTATTTAAGACTTAGAAGGCTTTGAATGCTGATTGCTCCATTATCTTTGAAGTTTCTTTGTTTTAGTTTAAAGAGGAAATGTTGATTCATGAATTCAGGCTGTAGAGATGTCAATGCTGTGAGTGAGGTGATGATATGCATAATGTGTTATTGTACATTTCCAGTTTCCTGGTGAAATTGACTATGATAGGGTTGACATTCTCAGGGCGCTTAGAATCATTTAATTCAGTCAGTTCACAAGATGAAAACAAAAGTTGCTGCTGGGTGGGGAGGAAGTGAAGGAGAGTGATAAACTACATCTCCTTAGGGATAAACACTTAGGGTCAAGAATCATGATGGAAGAATGGCTTATGGGTGGCTCAGTTGATTGAGCATCTGACTCTTGATTTCAGCTCATGTCATGATCTTATAGTTCATGGGTTTGAGCCCCACGTCAGGCTCTGTCCTGACAGTGTGGAATCTGCTTCGGATTCTCTCTCTCTCTCTCTCTCTCTCTCTCTCTCTCTCTCTCTCTCTCTCCCCCCCCCCTCTCTGCCCCTCCCCTGCTCACACACACTCTTTCTCAAAATAAATAAACTTAAAAAAAAGAATTATGGTATAAGATAAATTCACTTGTGACGTTTGGAATGATATAAACTGCTTGAAAATATCGACCGCTAGCTATCAGAAAGTATAATAAGTGAATCTGTTTTCTCCAACTTTGGATCTCAGTCTTTCTTATGACACTATACAGGGATAAATGGAACTTGAAAGGACTGACATTCTTATGTCTGGCTTGTTGTGTATTTATTACAACTAAAATAATTGGTGAAATATACTTCTACTCCTCAATTTAAATGTACTGAATATTTTATATATTCTATGTTTGAAATGGAAGGACCCACATGAGTTCTCAGAAAACAAATCCTGGAACATTTCCAAAAAGTGATAATAACAACATTATGTGATCATTATAGTCATTTGTAAGTATAAGTATGATAAATGCAACAGCTGCTTGAATGAACTTAGGACTGTTGCATTTTATTAATGCGGGAAATGGTTCATTGCAGCACTTGGAATAATGTAAGCTTTGCTTGGCTGTGACCTGTTAATTGATCAGAAAATCTAAGCAGAGTAAATCTAAATAATATCTTCCTACACAGTAATTTAAAAACCACTTACTTGTTTCCCATACTGTCTCTGATTATTGATCTCAATATGTAACAGGATGTGGGACCATTTAAATGACTTTCCATTAGGTATCATTAGCTGCATATAAGGTGCCAGGGTTCATCCAAAGACATTATTCTCTGGAGAGTATCTTGATGCCAGAGCTGCTGCAGAGCACTTCCAAATGATATTCAGACTTTTTTGCAACTTCTGTTTGTAACTTTATTCATATGAATGCATATTATTCATTTTATTATTATAGCAATTTTGGTAAACTAGTTTGGCGGGATCTTTATTATAATTTGCATGTGATATATAACTCACAGAACACTATAACAGTAAAAATTGTACACATTAAAATGAGGGGAAAGTATGAGTCAGAATGTTGTATAATTTGAAAGGCAAGAAAAAAATGGCCTCCCACTTTGTTTTCATAGTCACTCAGTAAGCTGTATCAGTGCTCAACCTGAATCTTGGCACCTACAGGGCTAACAGTTGCAGACACTGCTGAGAACAAAGACTATGAATGTGCACTCACCGATGGGCAGGTGGAGCAACTAGATCCTTTTAGTTTCTCTGAATCCAAAATACAAAGTTGTCCTTAATCTTGTTTTAGGTTTCCCCATTCAGTCTCTGTGTCTGAGGCAAATGGACAGAAAGATGATGGATTAGTTATTATTCTGAATCATCTCTATTCTTGTACTTTAAAAAAAATCTTTTTTTGTTTATTTATTTTTGAGACAGAGAGAGAGATAAAGCATGAGCATGGGAGGGGCAGAGAGAGAGAGGGAGACACAGAATTTGAAACAGGCTCCAGGCTCTGAGCTGTCAGCACAGAACCTGATGTGGGGCTCAAGCCCACGAACTGTGAGATCATGACCAAGCCGAAGTCAGACGCTTAACTGACTGAGCCACCCAGGTGCCTCTCTATTCTTGTACTTCTCGTCTCCATTGAAAACATGAGCAGTGATGACTTCGCTAGAATGGAGAAAGTAAGATTGCTTGAGGAGAATTAGGTGTTTTTACTTTAAATAGGATATGATGATTACATATTGCATTGTTTTTTACAGCAGTAAGTGAACACATGCTTCCATCACTGTGAAAACAGAGAGGGTGTATAGACACCTTAATTAGAATCATATACTCCTGTAGTATTGAGTTTCTTTTGTTCTGATCATGCCAACACTTGGCTCTGAGTTGGCCTGGAGTCCTGTTCGGCACAGGACATGCTTCCTGTGGCTTCTGAAGTGCAGGCTTTTGTCTGGCGCTCTGCATGTACTATGGGTATGAGTCTCAGAGCAGTCTTATGAGGTGAACGTCATTGTGATCTTGTCCATATTGTAAATGAAAATTCATACATCAATTTAGGTGGCTCATCTTTTCATATTAAGAGTGATTTGTATTTCTTTTTTTGTGAATTTCCTGCTCAGTTTCCTTCCTTTTTCTTCTGGATTCAGGTTTTTCTTCTCAGTTTGTGGGAGTTCTTTATTTGCTAAGAAGATTAGTTTTGTATGTTATGTTTGTGGCAAATATTTTCTCAATTTATTTATCTTTTGAGTTGGCATCTTTTTTTTTTTTTGCTATGCAGATGTGCTTTTTTGGGGGACTATGCAATAAAATACATCGATCTTTTATTTTATGGCACATGGACTTCCTTTAATGTAAAGTTAAAACGTATGAAAGGACACCAGGGCAGAAGATGCATAAAAATCATAGATTTTAACCTGCTCCAATGTGTATTATATTTTCCCCAAAACAATTGATTTCTGCACAGTGTGTGAGTTGAAACTGCCAAGAAGGTTAATACCCTCGGCCTTGGCTACAAAGTAGGATTTAAGCCTGTAGAGTTATAAAGCCAAAAGATATTTATCATGGATTTTTGGAAGGTGCTCTTCCCCTCCCTGGGAGTCATTCTGCATTATGGCTAAGCTTTCAGCCAAATGATCATTTTGGGGAGCAAAAGATGTAGGAGAACAAAAATAGGCAGTTTAAAGAGGAATCTGCCAGTAGAAATGGAATCTTATTTTCTTTAACAAAAACCTTTGTTGAAAAACCGTGATTCCTCTCCAGATAATAATAATGATAACTATAAAAAGTGCTTTGCATATACTTAAAATGTAATCTTCATAACAACTTGATGAAGTAGGTAACATTAAAATTGCTATTCTGCAGATAATATGAAACTTAGAAATGCTCAGTAACTTACCCAAGGTTATACAGCTGGTAGTGAGAGACAAAGTTGAGAGTCTGACACAAATCTCATCTGATTTCAAAGACCAGGATCTTAAATACAATCCTCTTTGCTAGTAGAGAAGCTAGCTTAAATTTTCAAGGCCAAGTTGCCTTTAACCAGGTAATTTAGCATTGATGGGAAAGCATTGCTATTTCTATATCTATCAGTGGCATCAAAATTCTCCAAGGTATTTTTCTTCATTAATTTTCAAACAGTAATAAAAAAGGTGCTGTGGCAGCATCATATTCAAGTCTGGGTTACTATGAGCTGTGGGGACAGCCACAATTTCATTCATCTTTATGTTCCTAGCATCTAGCACAGTGCCTGGCATATACAGTCAATGATGGCTGCTGAATGAATGTGTGAATGAATACATTCTCTCTACATTATCCTCTGACTTTTGTTTTTTTCATATCCTCCTACTTATATAATTGATTCGGTTTTTAATTTATTTTTTGACTAGTTAATACATTTACATGGTTCAAAATTCAAAAGACACAGGAAGAGGATGCAGTAACTCCTCTGCTCCCCCCAACTATGCTCCATCTACCAAGCTTCTCTCTCCATAGACAATCATATTATTGGTTTCTTATGTATTTATGCATAAATTTCAAGCATATTTAAACAAAAATCAATACATAGCCCTTTAACACAGCCTGATTCTTTTTAAAAAGTGTTTGTTTATTTACTAGGGAGAGAAAAAGTAAGGAAGGGAGGGGCAGAGAGATCAAGAGAGAGAGAATCCCAAGCTGACTTCATGATATCAACACTGAGTCCAGATGCGGTGCTTGATTCTACAAACCATGTGATCATGACCTGAGCCAAAATCAAGAGTCCGATGCTTAACTAACTGAGCCACTGAGGTGCTCCACACAGTCTGTTTCTTCTTTTTTTAATTTTTTAAAGTTTATTTATTTATTTTGAGAGAGAGGTAGAGAGCACGTGCAGGTGAGAGACACAGAGAGGGGGAAAGAAAGAGAATCCCAAACAGGCTCCACACTATCAGCAGAGTCCGATGTGGGGCTTGAACTCATGATCTGTGAGACCATGACCTGAGCCAAAATCAAGAGCCAGAGGCTTAACCCACTGAGCCACCCAGACACCTCCACAGTCTGATTCTTAAAAACACATATATTATAAAGATGTAAAGGCTTTTGAAAAATTTAAACCAGGTTAGAAAAGTAGAAAGAAAAAAGATCTAATATCTTAATAATCCATGAGAAACATTTTGGAGTATTTTTTCCATCTATGGAACTGTTAGCTACCTTCAGTTACTCTGTTATGCTGCTTATTCTTAACTGTAAGTCTAACCCCTTGTTAAGTGGGAATGGCTAAATAGCATGCTCTGGTAGGTTTTGGCTGGATTGCTCCTAACTCTGGCCACTGCAGCAGGGGGACATCTTATGGTCACATGTAGGAGGTCACTATAAAATGATGACTTCGATGGACTGAAGGTTCTTGTTTTTTGACACAAACCACAGCAGGATAAGGACATGGAAGACACAGTTAAGTATTTTGCTATAGGCAATTTGGGGGAGACTTTTGCAGAATTTATTCATATTTGCAGAGATTAAATCTGGAAGGATGGAGATTTGAACAGTTGTATGCAGAGACTGAGAACACTGTATAGTTAGCCGTCAGCTCTAATAAATGACAACTCTGAGTCCATGCGTAGGGGCATGTTTCCGTGGTGATATATGCTGGTGTGAAATGGAGAGATGATCAGTGGTGAACTTGGCACGGTGACAGGAACTGAGCATACTGACCCAAGTTGAATTTTTAGT
This sequence comes from Suricata suricatta, assembly GCF_006229205.1. Taxonomy (NCBI): domain Eukaryota; kingdom Metazoa; phylum Chordata; class Mammalia; order Carnivora; family Herpestidae; genus Suricata; species Suricata suricatta. Next base: position 61,731,304 of record NC_043706.1, read on the forward strand.
TTTATTTTAAAACTAAGGGTTACTTCAGGCTAGGGGCTTTATTAGTGTTCTAATTGGAGGGACTGGTAATTTACACCCTACCTCATGTATAAATATGTTGAATTAGAAGATGTGGTTACTGTGTGTGTGTGTGTGTGTGTGTGTGTGTGTGTGTGTGCGCGTGCACGTGCGCGCATAAACCCATTTATTGAGACTTTTAGTACATTTGACATTTTTCATGGATTCAACCAATTATCAATCCATCCCTTATTTTTGTTTGGTTTGTTGTTTTTAAGATCAAGATTAAACAATATACTCGTGTGTGGTTCAGAAGTGTGTCTGGATCATGGGGATTTAAACACAGTGGTCAACGTGAGCCCAGCATGGACAGACCAGGTAAGCCGCAGCCCTTATAAATTGGTGTCTGAAGACAGTAGTGTTCTCTGGAAATGCCACAAACTGCTAAGTCATTCTCCAAGCTTCCGTCTGGTAAAGCTTCTCTCTTGACTTTCAGCTTCAGTGAATTGAGACTAATGTGTTCAGTGAAAAGAGCTAAGACATTCTTACTGTAAGTCAGAGTGCAGAAGATACCTGTGTGGTACATTCACAACAGGAATGTTATAAAGTAATTGCTTCCACTCCCCCTAACCATTGCCCCAGCTCCTCTCAGGGCGCTGCGATGGTTGATTTATTCCTCTGTCTGCCATGTTAACCTATGAGCAATTTGGTGAAGGCTGGGACCCTAGGGCCTTAAAAAGTGTCTGGCACATAGTATATGTTCACTAAATATTTGCTGAGTAAATATTGAACACATTTGCATTTTAAAAAAAAGAAATAGGACAGAGAAGATGAAGTAAAATACTGCTCCAGTGACCTCACATAAATGATAATCTTTCTAGTACCCTCTCACCACTCTTCAGTGCCTGTCCTTTGATCTTTTAAAATGAGATCCTTCTGGGGCTTCTGGTTTACTGTCTTGAATTACTTCAACCTGTTCTAATAACCTTTGGTAGATTAATATTTCTAAGGAGTAGATGTAGTCACATTACTATTCTGCATAGAAAGGTTTCCTTCACCTTGCCACTCAAAGCCTCTGCAATCTATCCGCCATTGTTTCTGTTTTTCTCCTCTGCAAAACTCAGATCCTACGGTCCAGTTAGGCTGAGCTATCTCCTCCTTTGCCAGCAAGTATCACACCTTCCTGCATGCATACCTGTCGCTGTCTGCATTGTGCCTAATGAGATCGCACAGTATGTGCCACATGAAATCCATCAACCCATTTGTGATGTCTTTCATCACCATGACCCCCATGGCACGTGATCTTTCTCCTCTGCCTTATGTTGCAGCTTCTTATATACTTATCTTGTTCTCCTCATTCTTAAATTACTGGAATCTGGTGATTGAGCTTGCTTATCTTTGTATCCTCTGTTTTCCAAATTCCTGGAGATAAGAATAAGATTCTGATTCAGTAAGTTTGGATTGGGCTTCAAGGACTTTAAAAAAAGTATTATGGATGATTCTTTATTTTATTTTTTTAAATAGTTATTTATCCTTTGAGAGACAGAGAGAGACATAGAGTGAACAGGAGAGGAGCAGAGAAAGAGGGAGTCACAGATTCTAAAATCACAGATTCTGTCAGCACAGAGCTTGTCATGGGGCTTGAACTCACAAACCCGCATGATTATGACCTAAGCCAAAGTCATACATTTAACCAACTGAGCAACCCAGGTGCCCCTGGGTGATTCTTAATATCAGATAAATTTGGGAAACTTCTCTAGAGCCCTGAGCAAACTGCTTTCACATATGAGTACTCAGTAAATACGTTAAGTAAATTCAACTCCCCATGTAAGAGGATTAGGCAGTCTCATATATACAAGAAAACATTGTCAGGTTTATGCTTGACTTTGAACACTCAATAATATTGCAGGAGTAATTTAATGAGACCCTTAATGAAGACAATAATTTGAATGTGGGAACAATAATTAAATTTTGGACAAAAATGTATTTTTCTGTGTTGCATATAGGCACAATCATACAAAACTGAGTAGGTACAAATGATCTTATTTAAAATTGCATTGAGAAATGTCCAAATAAAGTTGTTTATTTCCCTGTAAGATTAACAGTAACAATGGAAATAATTAAACTGCTCATTTTCTAAAGGGAAATTTGGGGTCTCATTTATTAGCCCAAGGTATACCTAATCACACCACCTCCTTAAAATATGTATCTTAAGAAGCAGAAGCAATTTACCACCCAGAATATCACCTCATGATATGTGGGAAAGAATTGAAGACAAGTTTAGAAAGAAGATTCACTGAACACATTGCCATTTAGTTTTGATATATTGGATTTTACTCTTCCTTCTTTTGTATATCCACTTGACCTTTTCCCCCTATTAGATATCTTTTCCTTAGAGCAGGAATCTGCACACTGCCTTCTGTTCTTGTGCACCTTGATTTTTACTTGCCCCTACCAACCGCCCAATATTCCCCCTATGATTGAAATTAAATTATTGTGAGAGGGACTCTGATAGATTCATCTGATCTCCATTTTCTTGTTTTGTTGATTTAGGAAGAACTTTCATACTGTCTTCTTTCTAGGTGGTTGGGAGACTTATAGACACTATTTGCCTTTTTCTTGGTGTTTCTGGTGAAGGCACCAACTCATATGGTTCAAATGTAGCCCTATGTATGTGTGAAGTGACCAAGGGCCATTGTCCTTAACAAGAGCCAGTTGGTGGTGGTGGTGGGGGGGGACAATTAGAAGGCATGGAGGTGGGGAGAACTCTGAGGCTTGGTTATTCTGGGATGATTCATTCCTTCTTTAGTTATAAAGGGCATTTTCTTGGCAAATATATTTCTCTATTATTACATGTACACATATAAATATTTTCCCCTAAAGACACATACATGTCCTTCAAGTATTTAAAATTCTTATCTAAAAAATGATATTAACTAAGTAATAATATCACCAACCCCATGGATACCTAGACATAAGTAGGGCAGACATCCATGAAGTATTCTGGATTATACTGTTGCCTTTTTTTTCCTTATTCCTTCTTGACCTTTCCCTATGACTCGCAGACCCTCTCACATTAATGTTTGCAATTCCAAGAGAGAAGAATTAGTGGAGTGTCAACAACTGCATTTGAGCTAAACACTTCAAAGACAGGCGATAGCGGCAGCTATGTAATAGGAAGTGGGGAAGCGTGGCGTGGAGCGAATGTTAGCCGGCCATGCTGGGGAAGGGTCGTGTCAGCTGCCAGCCACCATCTTCTGGAAATCTGGTTGTCCCTGGTCCAAACCCAGTTGTGCAGACTTTGTGAGGCCCACGGTTTTGGCTTAGTTTTTTTTAATTCTCTCTATGCCTCTTCCCGCCTATAGGGTTCACATGTGCTGCCTCAGTCTTGGCCACATTAGCTTAACTGTTCCAGTTAATCATTTAAAAAAAAATTCTTTTATTTCACACATTGCACAGATTTTCGTAACTCTCCTGAGAATTTAGGTCTTGCAAGGAGGAGTCTAATTAGGGATTCCATCTCCCTGGTTCTTCCTCCTCCCCCCTCCTCTTTGGTGCAACTGGAAAAAACCTTTTTTTTTCTTCCCTGTCACCAATGTTCTTGGTACATTCCAGCTCCCTGAAGGGGTATGTCAGTATGTCCCCTTGTGAGCTGGGGATGGTTTTATCTTAGAAGTGGGATTCAAACCAGCTCCAATCTTCAGGGATTAGTCAAAGTATGCCCTTCCTACTAAGGCATTTTAAGTTGATGTTAAATGATGGTATGAGCAAATGTTTAATAGGAAGGAGGCAGCAGCACAGGGGATGAGACACTGTAAAAGGATATTGAAATGGAGTAAAATGAACAATGAAAAAGGTTAAGAATCAGTGACTCAAACTATTAAATGAAACACAGAGATATATAAGAGATTGTTATTAAGGATATGGGGAGGAAAGGGTGTGTTTTCCATTTTACTAGTCTCTCAGCTAATTCCACAGACCAGTTTTGCTCTTTCTGATCTTTGCAATCTTTTCCAAATCTATTCCCTCATCTTCTTTTTAAAACCAGGAAGCTATTTGCCTAGATAACAATCTAAATTTGAGAAACCAAATAATTTCTATATTGTAATAAGGGTGAACTTGTAATACTTTTAAGATGATAGCGAGTGATATGAACTTTGAATTGGTGCACAATCAGGTATTAAAGAAGATTTGTTCTAGAAATGTAAGTGGAACAGAACTGGTAACAGATGGCTCAGCATCAGTGGAAGGTATTAAACGCATCTTTAATTGGTATTAAATACCTCCCTCTTCTGCAGGGAGCAGAGGAGAAAAGAGATCCACAAACACTGAAATGACTTGATTGTCTGAACACAGCCATGATGCCTTTTTGTTGATCAAGATGGCATATGTTTTTCTCATCATTAAATGTCCACTAAATTGTATTGAAGACTGAAAGAAGCTTATAAACCCAAACCAGGGAATGTGTAGGAATTACGCGTGGGTGGGAAAACCAACTTGGTTTTCTGGTCCTAGCACTGTCACAGATGGCGTGACCTTTGGCAAAATGGTAAGTTGGTCTCTGATACTCTAGGCTTTTCATCTACAAGTTGTTAAAATCTCTGCTTCCTCTCTCGGTGGGGGACAGCGAGCACTGGGGATGGTCAAATCCTACGGGCTCTGTAGTTTACAAAACTTTTCCCTTGGAATATGGCCATTATGGATAATCAAACTTCTGAAAAGCTTTGATATAAAAGGCAAATTCAGTAGCCTAAGCAGCTGAACTCTGTGTTGCTCCAGGTTAATGTAAAATGATGTACATTTAGAGTTTTAGTCATAAATGTTCAAAATGGCTTTTATGGTCACATATTTGAGATCAAACAGAAACACTGTAGAAATAAAATGAGCTAGATTTTCAGAGGTTGGCGCATGTTAGTGTTTTTCTCCTTATTTTATTTTTTAATTATTTTCTTACTCAACTTTTCCCTTTCAGCATTTTGTTTTCCCACGCTGCCAGCCCTCAAGGTTTCCTTTTTAACTTTTTATTTTTATTTGACTTGATTTTTAATTTAAATTCAAGTTAGTTAGCATACAATGTAGTATTGGTTTCAGGGGTAGAATTCAGTGACTCATCACTTACATATAACACCCAGTGCTCATCACAGTAGGTGCCCTCCTTAATGCCTATCGCTCACTTAGCCCATCCCCCACATTCACTTCCTTGCCAGCAACCCCCAGTTTGTTCTCTGTATTTAAGAGTCTCTTATGGTTTGCCTCCCTCTCTGTTTTTCTCTTATTTTTCCTTCCTTCCCCTATGTTCATCTGTTGTGTTTCTTAAATGCCACATATGAGTGAAATCATATATTTTTCTCTGACTTATTTCATTTAGCATATTACACTATAGTTCCATCCACATTGTTGCAAATGGCAAGATTTCATTTCTTGATTGCTAAGCATTATTCCATTGTGTGTGTATATATATGTGTGTATACACATATATATACACACATATATACATATATACATATATATACACATAAATCTCATAGATATACATATATATGTATAACATCTTCTTTATCTATTCATCAGTCACTCTGGAGAGCCGTATGACGTTCCTTAAAAAATAAAAAATTGAATTACCCTACCACACAGCAATTGTACTACTAGGTATTTATCCAAAGGATACAAAAATGCTTATTTGAAGGGGCAAATGTACCCCAGTGTTTATAGCAGCACCATCAGTAATGGCCAAATTATGGGAAAGAGTCTTTTTACCTTTTTAAAAGAAGTAGGGGCAAATGACAATGGGGGCTATAGATCAAATGACTAGACAGGAACTAGGATTGTTTCTTCTTGCTTTGGTAAAATCACAATCTTAGATAAAATATACTGAGTCACTATAACAATTATAGTGTTTTTTTAAATCTAGTCCTCTGAGAGAACCAGAAAAAAATCTCATAGATAATATATTTTTAGGGAAGAAATTCTCAGCAGAGACATTTCATTTATGTATAATTAACAATAATCTGTAGAAAAGTAAATAGCAAGAATGATTAATTTATTTTCATTGTATTTCAGTTTTTCTAAGACAATGTCTGAGCAAGAACTGTGCAATTTGCTTTTATTAAAAAAGAATGGACATAATCTACCTTTTGTCATTTAAAACGGTGCTTGATAGTGTGTCTGGAAATGAATATTATGTCATTGACCAGATTCTGGCAGCAAAATAGCATTTCTACAAGTCTGCAAATATTAAACCACAGATTAGAAAATAATCTTGAAAATTCTAGGGTTATTATTTCTCATAAAAATTATGAAAAGGAATTAAATTAGCATCTTATTTAAATGCAAACCAAAGAGTTTTAGTAACACCTGCCAAGGTGCCAGGAATACAAAGGGAAGTGTTTTCATTTATGGGCTTAAAATGTAGTCCTGTAGAACCAGTCATCACTATTCATTCGGAGACATTCTTTCAAAAAATCAAGCAAAACAGGAGGTACACAGGATAGTCTATAAGAACTGCTGAGAAACATTTAAATAATATCACTTTTTTAGGTCCCACCAGAAGATAATGAAATGTTCTCCAAAATAGAAACACTTGGGCTCTGACCCAAGTTTGGTCCTTCATTATCTCATGCTTTTTAATGAGGGTAATGCATGCTCTCAGAGCCCTACAGTTCCTATATAAGTATACATGAAGAATAAAGTGTCAGCAGATGATGCAGACTATAGAAATATCTGAACATCACCATTAAACAAAACATGCTATATATTTATTTGAATATACCATGTATTTATTAGGCGGATATTATATTTAGCTTCCAGTTCTTAAAGAGCTGGATGGGCTTAACTAGGCCTTAATATAGTAATAGTTAGACATGGAACTTAGGACACTTAGGAGTCATTATTATTTTGATGATGATTTTCACTGAAGTTTATTTTATTTTATGTTATTTTATTTTATTTATTTTTGAGACAGAGAGTCAGAGGATGAGTGGGGCAGGGACAGAGAGAGGGAGACACAGAATCTGAAACAAACTCTAGTTTCTGAGCTGTCAGCACAGAACCCGATGTAGGGCTCGAACCCACGAACCGTGAGATATGACCTGAGCCAAAGTTGGCTGCTTATCTGACTGAGCCATCCAGGCCCCCCCTTCATTGAAATTAAAAATACATCTGCTTAAATGTAAGTAAGACTCCTCATAAAGTAAATACACCAGGAGCACACTATCTCATATGGAGGATAACAATTTTATATGCTATACTCTTTACTACGACTTCAAGAAAAATTAGGGCAATTCTTAGCTATTTCCTCAATTCATTTGTAAGGAACATGTGTATCCTAGTTAGGTGGGGGTCCCAACTGATACAATAGCTATTTAAAATTTGTGTTTCTATGATAGTTTCATGAGAAGCTACCGGTTAAGTGTGCTTTAGTGCTTAAGGGTGAAATTTTCAGAATCATCAACAGCGGACAATAATAGAATACAAAAGCTTGAAGGGATTAAAGGGGTTAAGTGATTTTCTCAAGATTACAGAGGTTGTCAAAAACAGCGTTGAAACTAGAACTAAGGTCTTCTCAGTTTGAGGCCGGGCCCTTTCCTTGTGACTCTCTGGTCCAGTAATACAGCTCACAGCACACACAGCACTTCTCAGTAGGGTTTTTGCATGAATTGCACATGCTCATTTATGTCATTCCCCAGAGCGTGCAGAGCCATTTCCAGAGATGTTGTATTTCCTTTTTTCATGGAGTGTAGTTCAGATATTAGAAGTCATGTGGGAGCATCATAGGAATGACTCGGCGGCGTGGTCCTCCAGAGCTTTACTTTTCTTCCCTCCTTAATCAGTGCTTCTCAAACTCTCTGGTTATTATTATTGTTGTTAATTTTTAAGTTGCCAATGTTCTTTCCACATTTGTGAGTTCTTTGACATTTGAACTTGTTTATATCCTCTTTAAGGAGACAAGGCCACCAATCATGCACTTGGCTTTGCAGCAACGTTAACTTGCTATAAAAGTCTCTGAGTGCTTGCTCTCAACTTCACTTAACAAGTTGGGGGAAAGCAACAAATAGTTTGCAAACCAGGCCTGGCCTGGGACCACACTCTGGGTTATACAGGTCTAAGAGATGCACCTGTAAATAAGATGTCCCCCCAAAACACAGCAGGGACTTCAGCATTCTCTATTGTACCAAGTTCCTTTCCACCTTCACTCTGTGCTCAGCAGATAGCATTAATTTCTACCCAAAAAAGCAGAAGCTATCAGGTAGGGACCTGCTTTCTCTTCGTGCTCCCAAACCCCAGATTACTTTTCTAGAGAACTAAATAAACTTCTAGATAAATATCCTCCCTCAGCTTTAAAAAGGAGGTGTCCTTTCTCAAATGTAATTTGACAGAGTGATTAAGAACATTTTCTCTGGAGCCAGCCTGCCAAGATTTAGGCCCCGATGGTTTTTCTCTACAAGCTGCGCAATTTTCAGCTGTGAGATCTTGTACTTGTATTTCTTTATCTGTAAATGACTTAAAATAGCATCCAGTGATAGGTAGTTAATAAGTGTTGGCTATTATAATATCCAAAACTAACCCTCCTCTCTGAGCTCTGGATCTGCTCCCTTCCCTGTTCCTCAGGGACCTGAAGCCATCAATAACAGCCCTTTTCGCTGGTAACTTCAGTCTGCCAGGCCTGTGATCTTATATTCCTTGCATTCACTTTTAATGCCTTCCCCAGCCTTTTATAAAAAGGATTTTCTTTTAGAAAAGAAGATCTAGACATAGTCTTTTTGCTTCCTTACTTCTCATTCATTCTTTTTTTTCTCTCATTCATTTAAAAAATTCAGTGTGTTAGGGAGGTAATAGTGTGTTGTAAGAGACATTGCTGGTAACTAACGTAGATTTAGAAGGAAAGGAAAACTTCCTGGAGGAGGTGAAATCTAAGTGAAAGATAAATGGGAGTAAGCTATGCTAAGGGGTGGAAAGAATATTCCAGATTGATGAAACACTATGGAGTCTTTGAAGAACTAAAGGACAATTCAGTACGGATGAACCATAGAGAAAACTGAGCGGAGAGAGATGGGGATGGAGGGGAAAGTAGAAGCCTGTATGACAAATTATGACAAAAATTGGACTTGAACTTGAGGGCACTGGGGAGGCAGATACCGGGAGTGCTATCACAGATGTCCATTTTAAAATAAGATCCTTCTGATTCAAGAAGGAGTGTCATAGAAAGTTTTAAGGCCAGTAAAATGATCAGATTTTCCTTTTAGAAATATCCCCAGATTAGAAGGAACAAAGGAGGATAGACAAGTGTAGAGAACTAGGAGGGCATTGAGTTTTAAAGGAAAGTGTCAAGATCATATTTGTGTGATTGTGGTTCAGTGCTTTAAAACAAGATCCGTGCTTTAGAAACAGAGAAAAATGGCCAGGAACTGAGGAAACAGAGGACACTTGGGGTCAAGGTGAGATTGCAGATAGCCACCTGGACTGCCATGTCCACAGGGCATGGCATTGGCCGATGCTATAGTCAGCTACTGAAATTGGATGCTTGCTTCAAAAGCCTGCTTTTGCAATATGTCATGAGTTCCCAGCTCTGCTATTCAGTGAAGCACAGGAGAAGCCAGATGCCTACAGGGTGTGGGGCTTCAGATGACCCCTCTGGGATGGGGATGGGGATGGGGATGGGGGATAGTGCTTGAGAAATTCTCAACAGCCTCACTAATCTGAGAGAGATGCCATTAATGTCTTCAGCTCCACTCTGAAGGTTTCTGGGGACATCCTGACTTTTGGTGAAGACAAAGATGTGTGAATGATTCACTGTGTGAGGAATGGTCTGATAACTTTTTAGAGTGATTAGACATCCAGCTTCTTGTCATTGAAGATGAGCATCAGAGCTACAAATATGTTTTGGAACTCAAGATGCTAAGGAATGAGTAGGAGAAGTAGAATCTATGGATGCAATTGAAAGAGTGAGGTTGATTTGGGAACTGGATGAAGTAAAAATAAACTATGAAAAGTGACAGGCAATTTTGAGAAGTTTGAGTAGAAGCTGAAAAGCTGAACCAGGAGGAAAAGTGATACTGGAAGGGAAATGAGGAATTGAAATCATAACCTAGAAGTGGGTGCTGGGCTGCAGAGTAAAGAAAATCAAATGCATTAGGCACAGATCTAGCTAGACATTCTTGAGAATACCAATCTCTTTGATGAGATGGTTGGCATCTGGTATCATGGTCTTTTGGGCCTCAGCAGCAGCTTCAGGCTCCTCCCCAATGATGTAGTTAGCTGGAACAAGATTAACATGCTTGGAGGCAGACAACTTTGTTGTTCAGGACTTGTTCAATAAAATGGGATTCAAATTTCAGAGATACTGACTTGTTACATATAGAAATTGCTCTTATTTGGAATTTTTGACATGGAACTGCTTTGAGTCATTCTAGAGGCTCAAAATTTTTCTTGGACACACATGTGACTGTATGGTGGAGGCTGTCCTGGCAGTACACAGTGGCACAAAGCAGTGGTTGAGAAAGGTGAGCTTAGTCATTGTTTGCCCCATACAGCTGATGAGGACAGAGGTGTGGTTGATACCCAAAGAAGAAGACATGAGTCCTATCTCAAAAGAATGCTGTTGAAGCCATTTGTTGTTTCTCATTGCTTTTACATCTCGATATTTCAGTGGGAACATTTGTATTGTTTCTAAAGAACAACTCTTAGTATTTTATTTAGTACTTTATTTGCTGATGACAAGTTTTTTGGTCTCACTTGTTTGAAAATATTTCAATTTTGTTTGAAAATAGAAATGGAAGGAAGACTTTTGGACTCATTCTATGAAGCACATATCACTTTGATTTCTAAGCCAGACAGAGATCCAACAAAAAAAGAGAACTACAGGCCAATATACCTAATGAATATGGATGCAAAAATACTCAACAAGATACTAACAAATCAAATTCAACAGCATATAAAAAGAATTATCCATTATGATCAAGTGAATTCATTCCTGAGTTACAAGGCTGGTTCAATATTATCAAATCCATCAATGTGATACATTATATTAACAAAAGAAAAGAAGAAAACATATGATCTTGTTGATAGATGTAGAAAAAACATTTGACAAAATAGCAACATCCCTTCTTAATAAAAACCCTCAAGAAAGTCAGAATAGAAGGAACTTGCTTAAACATCATAAAAGCCATTTATGAAAAGCCCACAGCTAATGTTATCTTCAATGGGGAAAAACTGAGAGCTTTCCCCCTGAAATTAGGGACACGACAGGGTGTCCGCTCTCACCACTGTTGTTTAACATAGTGCTGGAAGTCCTAGCATCAGCAATCAGACAACAAAAGGAAATAAAAGGCATCAGAATTGGCAAAGAAGTCAAACTTTCACTTTTCACAGATGACATGATACTCTACATGGAAAACCCGATCGACTCCACCAGAAGCCTTCTAGAACTGATCAGTAAATTCAGTAATGTTGCAGGGTACAAAATCAATGTACAGAAATTGGTTGCATTCTTATACACCAAAAATGAAGCAACAGAAAGAGAAATCAAGAAACTGATCCCATTCATGATTGCATGAAAAACCATAAAATACCTAGGAATAAACCTAACCAAAGATGTAAAAGACCTGTATGCTGAAAACTATAGAAGACTTATGAAGGAAATTGAAGAAGACACCAAGAAATGGAAAAACATTTCATGATCATGGATCGGAAGAATAAACATTGTGAAAATGTCATTACTACCCAAAGTAATTTACACATTCAGTGCAGTCCCCATCAAAATTGCACTAGCGTTCTTCTCAAAGCTAGAACAAACTATCTTAAAATTTGTATGGAACAACAAAAGACCCCGAATAGCCAAAGTAACATTGAAGAAGAAAACCAAAACAGGAGGCATCACAATCCCAAGCTTTAGCCTCTGCTACAAAGCTGTCATCATCAAGACAGTATGGTATTGGCACAGAAACAGACACATAGACCAATGGAATAGAATAGAGAGCCCAGAACTGGACCCACAAGTGTATGGTCAATTAATCTTCAACAAAACAGGAAAGAGTATCCAATGGAAAAAAAAGACAGCCTCTTCAACAAGTGGTGTTGGGAGAGCTGGAAAGCAACATGTAGAAGAATGAAATTAGATCACTTTCTTACACCATTCACAAAAATAAACTCAAAATGGATGAAGGACCTGAATGTGAGACAAGAAACCATAAAAACCCTCGAGGAGAAAGCAGGAAACAGCCTCCTTGACCTCAATCACAGCAATTTCCTCCTTGACACATCCCCAAAGGCAAGGGAATCAAGAACAAAAATGAACTCTTGGGACCTCATCAAGATAAAAAGCTTCTGCACTGCACAGGAAACAATAATAAAAAAAAAACCTAATAGGTAGCCAACAGAATGGGAAAAGATAGTGGCAAATGGCATATCAGATAAAGGGTTAGTATCCAAAATCTACGAGGAACTCACCAAACTTCACACCTGAAAAACGAATAATCCAGTGAAGAAATGGGTAGAAGACATAAATGGGCACTTCTCCAAAGAGGACATCCAGATGGCCTATAGGCACATGAAACGATGCTCAGCACCACTCATCATCAGGGAAACACAAATCAAAACCACACTGAGATACCACCTCACACAGGTCAGAGTGGCTAAAATGAACAAATCAGACTATAGATGCTGGTGAGGATGTGGAGAAATGGGCATCTTCCTACACTCTTGGTGGGAATGTAAACTGGTGTAGCTACTCTGGAAAACAGTATGGAGGCTCCTCAAAAAACTACCCATAGAACTCCTCTATGGCCCAGCAATAGCACTGCTAGAGATTTGTGGGGAGCTGCCAGAAGAACTGCAGAGGCAAGAGATGTGTGCCTTGACCTAAGATCAGCCACCTGCAGGGCAGGACAGTGTTATCACTCCCAGCTCAAGGCCGGAGACAGCTTGGCTGGACTTTCTTATCGGCTACTCAGGAGCTGTGCTAAAACTGCAGCTTCTGTTCTTCCTTTACCCTAGCCTTTTCCTAAAAATCATGACCCTGTTCCTTAGCAACTGACCTACGTCTGCTGCCTTGTCTTTTGCCCTTTATAAGATGTGTGTGTTCTCTCAATAAATGGGGCTTGATCAGAGACTTTGTCTTGCCTCCATTCTCTGTGCCCCCTGCCCCCCAATTCTCACTCCCTCCCTCAGGACCTGTGTTGACTGACCTGCTGGTGGGGTCAGGGATTTACCCAAGGGATACAGAAGTGCTGATGCATAGGAGCACATGTACCCCAATGTTTATAGCAGCAATGTCAACAATAGCCAAAACATGGAAAGAGCCTAAATGTCCATCACCTGACGAATGGATCAAGAAGATGTGGTATATATACACAATGGAGTATTACATGGCAATGAGAGGGAATGACATATGGCCATTTGTAGGAAAGTGGATGGACCTCGAGGGTGTCATGCTAAGCAAAATAAATCAGGCGGAGAAGGATAGATACCATATGTTTGCACTCATAGGTCTAACAGGAGAAACCTAACAGAGAACCATAAGGAGGGGAAGGGGGAGAGAGAGTTGGGGAGAGAGAGGGACACAAATCATGAGAGACTGTTGAATACTGAAAATGAACCGAGGGCTGGAGGGGGAGGGGAAGGGGGGACGGGGGTGATGATCATGGAGGGGGGGCACTTGTGGGGAGAAGCACTGGTGTTATATAGAAACCAATTTGACAATAAACTATTATTTAAAAAAACAATAAACTACTTTTGCAGGGTAAAAATAAAATAAAATTTAAAAAAGAAAATATTTTAATTTTACATTCATTTGTGAAAGACATTTTTACAGTACATAGAATTATAGGCTCACAGTTATTTTCTTCTATCACTTAAATACATCGTTTTATGTTCTTCTGGCTTCTATTGTCAGTTCTTATATTAAGAACTGAACTGTCAGGCTAATTGTGGCTTTTTAAAAGATAATCAGTCTTTTGTCTTTCGCTGCTTTTAGGATTTTTCTATTTGTTTTTGGGAGTTTTATTGTGATGTGTTGAGAAAACCTTTTTCTATTTATCCTGTTTCATATTTGTAGTTCTTCTTGAGTTTCTGGCTTGGTGTTTTTAATCAGTTTTGGAAAATTTTCTTCACCATTTCTTCAAATACTGTTTTTAACTCACTCTGTCTTCTTTCCTAATAGGATTCATTTACAAACAGTGTCTTTTATGTCTCTTCCCTCTCTTCTATAATTTTTTTTATCCTTCCTGAGTTCTATAGTTTATTCTGAATAATTTCTTCTTACTTATTTTCCAGTGAATTAATTCCTTTTTCAACTGTGCTCAATCTTCTACTAAACCCACTCAGTGAATTCTTCATTTTGTTTTTGTATTTTGAAGGCTAAAAGGCTCATTTCTTTCTTTTTTTGTATAGTTTCCAGAACGCCACAAAAACTCTTTTATCTTTCATCTCTTTCAATAAAAACCTTAATTATTTTTTAAAATTTATTTGTTCACTTTGAGAGAGAGAGAGAGAGAGAGAGACAGAGAGACAGAGAGTGTGAGCGGGAAAGGGCAGAGAGAGAGATAGAGAGATAGAGAGAGAGAGCAGGGGGGAGGGAGAGAGAGATAGAGAGAGATAGAGAGAGAGAGAGAGAGAGAGAGAGAGAGAGAGAGAGAGAGAGAGAGAGAGAATCTCAAGCAGGCTCTGCACTGTAAGTAGGCTCTGCACTGTAAGTGCAGAACCAGATGCTGGTCTCAAACTCACAGACTCTAAGATCATGCATGACCTGAGCTGAAATCAAGAGTTGGACAATTAAACAACTGAGCCACTTTAGTTATTAAGCCTTGAACCTTAGTTATTTTAGGGGCACCTGGGTGGCTCAGTCAGTTAAGTGGCCAATTTATGGTTATGGATCTCATGGTTTGTGAATTTGAGCCTCGTATCTGGTTCTATGCTGACAATTCAGAGCCTGGAGCCTGGTTTGGATTCTGTGTCTCCCTCTCTCTACCCCTCCCCAGCTCTCTCTCTCTCAAAAATAAATAAACACCTTAGTTAAAGCCTATGTTTGATAACAAAACTGTTTGATTGGAATCTGTGGGTGCAAATAATACCACCCCTCCTTTTTTCTTGCACATTTCAATCATGTTGCTTTATTTCCTGTGTACCATGTTATTTTTAAAAAAAATATTGAAGTGTAATATTCTAGTAGAAAAGTGTACATATATATTCACAGTATGTTAAAGTCCTACAAACTAAACACATATATGTAACTTACACGTAGATTAAGAATCATTACCAACATCCAGAAACCCTCTTTGAACCTTTCTAGAAATGATTTCCCCCTTTTCTCCTCCTCTATCTACCCAAGAATAATTACTATTCTGTTGTCTCATGGCACAGATGAGGTTTTCCTGATTTTTGGACTGTATCTGAATGAAATAATGAAGTACATATTTTTTGTGGGTTTTGCTTTTCTTTTCGCTTAACATTATGTTTGTGAGCTTTATCAATATTATTTTCTATAGTAGCTGTCACTTGTTCATTTCCACTGCTATTTAGTATTCTACTGTGTGATTATGTCCTAATTTATTTAGCATCCAATTATTTATAGTTTTCAGTTTGGATCTTTAATAAGTAGCGTGGCTAAGAATATTCATCTCTCTCATATATTCATACATACAAATATATGTACTGCCTAGTTACTATTGATTGCTAAGTCCTGTATTAGCAAAATTATAGAAAAAAAATTGACACTTAGAATATTATGTGTCATTCTCTATAGAAAATTTGCATTTACTCCTGCCTAGAACAACCTTAATCGAAGAAATTGGAATGTTGCTAGGCTGAGGTGCTGTCCCTATAAGGGCCTGTCCATGACTGGGCCACTCTGGTGTTTAGAGTGCCGGCCTTTGGGTCCTAACTCAAAGTTAGCCTCCCACACCCGATCCCACACAACTCTCCTTTCTAAAACTCTTTATCTTTTTTACTTTTTATTCCTTGACTGGCTCATTTCTGATTGCCGGTTACTTCTCTGGTTACCATGTCTCAGTTTTCTCTTTCAATGCCTTTCCTTAAGTTTTTCACTCCTTAAAATCTCAGTATCCTATGTTTTCTGTGGGTGAACTATGTTCGTGACTTCAACTGCCATCAATATGCTCATGTTTTCAAGATCCTTTCTCCTAAACTCCAGAGCAGTATTTTCTCCTGCTTCTTGTATGTTTCCAGTAGGTGTCCTATGGAGTTTCAAACTCAGTGTGTCCAAAACAGAACTCGTTATTCTGTCAACTCTTCTAATTACAGTGGCCATTTCAAGAAACGGTCCCACTATCTCCTCAACTGTCCAAATCAGGAAGTCATCTTAAACTACTCTTTCTTTCTCCTTTCCTTTATTACATCAGTCTCCAATTCTATAGATTTTGGCTTTAAGTCCACATGCAACTTTATGTTTAAAAAAACATTTGAGCTCAAATACTATGTGTTTGGCTATGAGATTCACAAAACAATAAAACAAATAAGAAGATACTTGGGACAAATTCAGACTGCAAGGATGGGAGTCCGTGAGAGTTTTGTAGGCATGGAACTGCTTACACTATACTGAACCTCTCAGAATGCTGCTCTTTAGTATCTAGTCAAAAGACCACTTTCCCTATCATGCTTACATACTCTCTTAAAATATATACCCATCTCCCAGACATACATTATTCTTACTGTCCACCCCATTTGAGACACCAACTCAATGAAAAGTATATTTTAAAGCCTGAAAATAACAATTTATATATAACTTATAGATCTATATGCAGAAGGTGGCCTGTATATTGATGAATTCTTCCTCTTTTTCTCCTTTTCTTTTCCTGAATTCTTTTTTTAATTGAAGTATAGTTGATGCATAATGTTATATTAGATTCAGGTGCACAACATAGTCATCTGACAATTCTTAAATTTTTTTAAATTTTTTTTTTAAATTTATTTTTGATACAGAGAGAGACAGAGCATGGGAGGGGGAGGGGCAGAGAGAGAAGGAGATACAGAACCAGAAGCAGGCTCCAGGCTCTGAGCTGTTAGCACAGAGACTGACGCAGGGCTCGAACCCACGAACGTGAGATCTGACCTGAGCCGAAGCCAGAGGCCTAACCGACTGAGCCACCCAGGTGCCCCAGTCATCTGACAATTCTATACATTAAGCTGTGCTCACTATTGTTACCATGTGCCACCATACAAAATTATTATAATATCATTGACTATATTCCCCATGCTTTACTTTTTATACTTATGGCTTATTTATTTTATAACTGGAGTTTTGTATTTCCTTATCCCCTTCACATATTTTGCCCATTCTCCTATAACCCCCTCCTCTCTGGCAACCACCAGGTTGTTCTCTGTAATTATGATTCTGTTTTTATTGATGCTTGTTTCATTATTTATTTATTTTTTAGATTCCACATATAAGTGTAATCATAGGTATCAGTCGTTCTCTGACTTATTTCACTTATATAATACCCTCTAGGTCAATCCATGTTGTCACAAATGACAAGATCTCATTCTATTTTATGGCTGAGTAATATTCCCTAATTTTCCTAACATATTAGGGAATATGTATATATATATCTCCATCCATCTGTCCATCCACCTATCGATGGCCACTTAGGTTGCTTCCATATCTTAGCTATTGTAAATAATGCTGAAGTAAATATAGGGGTCCATATATTTTTTTGGATTAGCATTTTCATTTTCTTTGAGTAAATACCCAGTAGGGGAATTACTGGATTGTATGGTATTTCTATTTTTAATTTTTTGAAGAACTTCTATGCTCTTTTCCATAGTGGCTGCACCAACTTACATTCCCACCAACAGTGCACCAGTGCTCCTCTTTCTCCATATTCTGGTCAGTACTTGTTATTTCTTCTTGTTTTTATATTAGCCACTCTGACAGGTGTAAGGTAATATCTCATATGGTTTTGACTTTAATTTCCTTGGTAATTAGTGATGTCCAGCATCTTTTTATGTACCTGTTGACTGTCTGTATGTCTTCTTTGGAAAAATGTTTTTTAGGTCCTCAGCCCAATTTTTAATTGGATTATTTGCTCTTTTGGTATTATGTAAGTTCTTCATATATTTTGAACATTAACATCTTATCAGGTGTATCATTTGCAAATATGTTGCCATATGTGAGGTTGCCTTTTTGTTTTGCTGATTGTTTCTTTTGCTGTGCAAAAGCTTTCTTTTTTTGGTATAATTCTGATAGCTTACTTTTGCTTTTGTTTTGGTTGCCTGAGAGACATATCCATAAATATGTTGTTAAGGCTGATGTCCAAGAGATTATTGGGTATGTTTTGTTTTAGGTCTTTTATGGCCTCAGGTCTCATCTTCAGGGTTTTCAATCCATATTGAGTTCATTTTTGTGTGTGAGGTAAGAAAGTGGTCCAGTTTAGTTTTTTGCATGTAGCTGTCTAGGTGTCCCAACACCATTTACTGAAGAGACTGTTTTCCCTATTGTTTTTGCCTCCTTTGTTGTAGATTAATTGACCATATAAGTGTGGATTTATTTCTAGGCTCTCTATCTTGTTCCATGGATCTATGTGTCTATTTTTGTGCCAGTACCATACTGTTTTGATTACTATAGCTTTGTAGTTATTTTAAAGTCTGAGATTCTGTTACCTCCAGTTCTCAAGATTGCTTTGGCTGTTTGGGCTCTTTTGTGGTTCCACGCAAATTTTAGGATTGTTTGTTATAGTTCTGTGAAATATACTGTTGGTATTTTGATAGGATTTGCACTGCATCTGTAGATTGCTTGGGTAGTATGCTTTGGGTAATATCCAATTTTGACAATATTTATTCTTCTAATTCATAAGCATGGTATATCTTTCCATTTGCTTGTGTAATCTTAAGTTTATTTCATCATTATCTTATCATTTTTTTAGACTACAGTTATTTCATCTCCTTGGTTTAATTTGTTCTTAGATATTTTATTATTTTTGATATATTTGTAAATGGGACTTTCCTTAGTTTCTCTTTCTCCTACTTTGTTATTAGCCTATAGAAATACAACAGATTTCTGTATATTAATTTTTTGATCCTGCAACTTTACTGAATTCATTTATTAGTTCCAATAGTTTTTGGTGGAGTCTTTAGAATTTTCTATATATATTATCATGTCATATGTAAATAGTGACAGTTTTATTTCTTCCTTATCAATTTGAATGCATTTTATTTCTTTTTCTTGTCTGACTGTTGCAGCGAGGACATCCAGAACTATGTTGAATAAAAGTGGTGGGAGTGGACATCCTTATCTTGTTCCTGATCTTAGAGGAAAAGCTCTGAATTTTTCACCATTAAGTCTGATTAGCTGTGGGTTTGTCATAAATGGACTTTCTTATGGTGAGGTATGTTCCCTTTAAACTCACTTTGTTAAAGGTTTATAATGGATAGATTTTGAATTTTGTCAGATGATTTTTGTGCATATACTGGGATGATTATATGTTTTTTATCCTTCATTTTGTTAATATGATATATCATGTTTATTGATTTGCTGATATTAATATTCCTGGACTACATCTCTCTTAATAGTAGTGAGTAATTTTTATAATTTATTGTTGAATGCCATTTGCCAATATTATGTTGAGGATTTTTGAATCTATTTTCATCAGATATTGGCCTGTGTAATAATAATATAGTTAATAATATCATTCTTATTTATAAATTAGCAATATATAAATTTATAAATGATAAATAAATATAAATTATTATTATTATTATTGTTATTATTATTATTATTGTTTTGGTGGTGTCTTTGGTTTGGGTAATCAGGGTGTGCTCACCTTGTAGAATGAATTTGGAAGGCTTCCTTCCTCTTCTATTTTTTGGAATAGTTTGAGGAGAATAGGTATTAATTCTTTTTACATGTTTTTTAGCATTCACCTGTGAAACCATCTGGTCCTGGACATTTGTTTGTTGGGAGTTTTTGATTACTGGTTCAATTTTGTTACTAGTAATCAGTCTTTTCAGACTTTCTATTTCTTCTTGATTCAGTTTTGGAAGGTTATATGTTTCTAGGAATTTATCTATTTCTTTTAGGTTGTCCAATTTGTAGGCATGTAATATTTTGTAGTAGTCTCGTAAAATCCTTTGTATTTCTGTGGTGTTGTTTGTTACTTTCCCTCTTTTATTTCTGATTCTATTTTTCTGAGTCCTCTTTTTTCTTGATGAGTCTGGATAAAGACTCATCAATTTTATTATCTCTTCAAAGAACCAGCTATTGGTTTGCTCTTTCCTATTGGTTTTTTTTTTAAGTCTATTTTTCATTTATTTCTGCTCTGATCTTCGTTATTTCTTTCCTTCTACTAACTTGGGGGTTTGCTCGTTCTTTTTCTAGTTTCTTTAGGTGTATGGTTAGATTGCTAATTTGAGGTTTTTCTTATTTCTTGAAGTAGACTTCTATTGCTATAAAATTGCCTCTTAGAATTGCTTTCACTGAATCTCCTAGATTTTGGACCACTGTGTTTTCATTTTGTTAGTTTCCATGTATTTTATTATTTTCTTTTTTATTTCTTCATTGACCCATCGGTTTTTTTTTTGTATCATGTTGTTTAACCTTTATGTGTTTGTGTCTTTTTTAAGTTTTTGTTGTGTTTAGTTCTTTTTCTGAGGTTTTGTGTTGTTCTTTTGTTTTGAGCATATTCCTTTTTGTTTGATGTTCTGTGTTTGTGACTAAAATTGGGCAGAATAGCTACTTCTAAATTTTAAAGAGTGGCCTTGTGTAGGGATATCCCCTGTGTAGATCATGTGAGCCTGGCAACTTTGGCTCTTTGTCTGGGAATATAGCAGGCATGGGTTGGATTTTGGGGCACCTTAAGCTATGGCCACCCTTGTGGGCTCAGGCTGTGGGGTACGCCAGGGCTCTCCATGCAGAGTGCCATGGCAGGACAGCTGAAGCTGAAATGAGTGCAACTAGGGAATCCTGGGGCATTCTGCGCAAGGGGTTCCTTGGTGGGATTCCTGGAGCTGAAGTGGGCAAAGGTCAGGAGATCCATGAGTGCTCGATACAGGCCTTGGTGAGTCATCTGGAACTGAAGTGGGTGAGCCCCTTAGTGTGTCCTACAATGCTTTGTGTCTATGTGGCCTTGGTGAGATGACTGAACCTCCAGCTTTCCAGGGCTGTCTTAGTGTGTGTTGTACTAAGGCTGCCTCAATGGGAAGGCTGGGGCTGGTGTGGACTCATGGCCAGAGGGTTACATAAGGCAGCCAGCCTGCTAAGGTATCCTGATGCTCCTCCTGTCTGCACTCTCAAGGTGGAGAGGGAACACCTGACTCTTTGACCCAGGAGAGAATTTCAGCAGCTCCTCTACCATTTGGCAGAATTCTAGGGCTGGTTATTTCATATTCTATTTGCTCTTTTAAACCAAGGGCTGTGCCTCAGGGCATCAAGGGCTGGTGTGGGATAGGGTCTAGAGCTCACCCAGGTTGTAGTCCAGTTAGGGGGTCCAGACCCTGCTCCCATCTGTGCTGTGAAGGTGGATGGGGAATATCAACAGTGGTGCTTGCCAGCCCCTCTGACCTGGAGTTCCAGTAGGAAGCCAACCATTTGGTGGAGGGCTAGTTCCTTTATATTCTAGTTGTCCTAGAATATAAATTATGGCTTTTTCTTTCCGTGTCCCAGGGCAGACAAATCAGTTCTGGTCCCTACATACTATCTTTCCCCACCATTCACAGTATAGGGGGTGGGGGTTCTCATCATTGCTGTCTCTGTGTCCCTGCCATTCTCTGGGTTGTCCCCCTATGCTCTGTTGTGCAGAAGCTGTTCAGTTAGCCCTCAGCTCTTCTTCAGTAGGAATTTCTCTTTACATGGGTGTGGATTTGCTGTGTTCAGGGAAGAGGTGAGTTCAGGATTTTCCTATGTTGCAATCTTGGACCTTCTCCCTATAGTAAACAGATAGTTCTAAATTCTTATGTTGTTAATACCACAGCATTTATCATAAATTATATGTCATGCTGCTACTGTTGCTTATATTTTCAAGTGCATTATTTTTGTCTCCATAACTTGAGTTAGCTTTCTGAGGGTGGTAGTGGTAAGGCTGGTGTTTTCCAGTCATTTGTATTCCTTGGTGCCTGGCATGGGCATAGACTGTATTGGGTGCCTGGTAACCATTTGTTATTTGACAGAATTAATCAATTTATGAAAAATTGATATCACTCAAAACATGGAAGATTTTGAGTCTGATTCATAAAAGAAGAAAAAACTTGTTCATATAGAAAAATTGCCTTCTCTGCCTTTCTAAATAAGTACCAATGAACATGTCTTGACCTCTTAGCAAAAACAAGTATTACACACAATTCATGGTCCTTAAAAATTTGTAAATGGGGATAGAGGACAGTTACACATCAAAATAATTACTGATGTAAAATCAGTGGCTTCTAATATACTCACATTTGTGTAAAATGACTTATAGCTTCCAATTTTTCATATTTCATTAAGAAAATGATTATATGTGGGGTGATATCATCACATAAGCCTGTAGTGACATGATTGCCTTTAAAAGATTCTTTTTAAGGTCCACACACAAGAAAATATATACTATTGATTACCATAATGTAAGTAAGAAATCAGATATCCACTGGAAATGTCCTCTTTGAAGAGATTCCTAAGGAGGAATAACAGATCAGTTGGAATTAGTTGTAGGCCCATGGGCAGCATGGTACCAAGGTAAGAAACCCAGATAAAGAATCAGAGGTCCTGGGCCATCTCTCACTTCTACCAATTGCTGTTATAATCTTGAAGATACCATTTAATATCTCTGTATCTTAGTTTTCTTATCTGTAGAGTAAAACTATTAATACCATCCCCAGCAAATTTTTAACCTAATTCATCTAATATAACACACATAAAATAATTTTATAACTAGTTAAGTACCATAGCAGTGCAAGAGAATCCTCACTTGGAGCCTAAATCAGTAGTGGGGGTGTGCTTATGAGGAAGGACTCTACAGCCAAGTGGTCTGCATATTAACCCCAACTCTCCACTTCACAGCTGTGTGGACTTAGCAAACTTCTCATTTTATCATCTGTGAAATGGAATTATAATAGTAGCATTTACCTCACAGAATTGTGGAGAGTAAAGAAAATAACACTTTAAAAGCACTAGCACTCCCTCATACATAGTAAGATATACATTGCTGTTAGCTATTATTATTGCTAATTATTTCACACATGACGTAAAAATAACAGGTAGTTTGAGATGTCATCGATATGCTGAGAAATATCTGGCTGAAGAATGAAATAACCTATTAAACAATCATTTTCTGATCTATAGGCTACATTTTTAGGGACATCAGCAAGCTCCCTGTCCTCCTGGACATCCTATAAATAGGATGGGGAGAGAAAATGAATAAACAAAGAAATAAATACACTAGGAAATGACTAAAATGATGGATTCAGAAGGTGCTATGAACATAATGAACAGTCAAAGCTGCTTGACTACAAAGTCATGTGGTCAGGGAGGGCTGCTTGGAGGAGAGGATCTTCATGCCTGAAGGATGAGAAAGAACCTATCATAGGGAAAGCATGGGAAGAGAATGCTGAGACAAAATCTTCAGGAGGGTAGGGGCTTGCAGACTTGGGGATGGAAAGGGGTGGACCACTGGAACACAGTGTGAATGGTAGAAAGTATTCAATAAAGTAGGAGAGATGAGTTAGTTCCTATGAAGCCATTTAGGTCATGACAAGGGGTTGGATTTTATTCCATGAGTATCAAGAAAACTTTGAAGTAGTTTATTTAGGAAAGGGATCAAAGAAAGCAATGCCAAAGGCCTTTCCTGATGAGTGTAAGTAATAAACAATTAATCTACAATAAATTATTTTGTTCAATTAGCAGATTTGGGTGGCTTTAGACCAGTTTTCAAAAATAAATCTAACTGTTTGCTGGTAGGACCTTAATTAAATGTAGTATTTAATGTTGGTACATTAGATTTAGATGACTTTTTGCTTTGGGGAATCAATGCATTTTAAATCCATATTATTGGTTTAGGCAGAAACCACCACATTGTTTATGCCATCCTAGGACATTTAATCCCACTGCAGTGTGCCTTGCAGTGAAGATTAGTAACTTTTTATTTTTCAGACCTAAGAGGGAGGGGTTGCTTTTGGTTGTGAATAACAGAAAAACAGACAAATAGAGCCTTAAACACATATTAGCTTATTTGTTATTATAATTTTCTTTTGCTTCATGCAACAAGTCCAGAGTAGGTGGTGGTTCAGAGGCTCAAGTTATATCAGAGTCCACTTCTTTGCAATTCCTTGATTTCCTCTCTCATGGTTCCTAGAGGGTTGCTACAGCTCCTAGCAACACACATAGACCACGGGCCAGAAGAAAGGGGTGAGAGGAAAGAGTGGTGCTTGTATCAGGAAATCAGACTCTCTTAGACGTATAGAGAAGTCTACTTGTACCTCTTTGGCTTGAACTTTGTCACAGGGTTACCTTTATTAGAGAAGGTGAAGTTTTAGTTTTTAGCAGCTATGGAAGAGGAAGAAAAGGAAATGAAGTTGAAATGGGTTTGAGTGAGCCAACCTATGTTATTCTTCACAGCAGGGTTATCTCAGAACTTTAGTTCCCCCTAGCAGTAACAAGATCTATAGCACATAGTAAACTGCTGCAAACTCCTGGCATGAAAAATTACAACTGGAAATGGTTATCTTGGGAGATAGTTAAATAAATTTTCCAGCTGACTATGAAATTTGAAAGTGAAGGTAAACATCTGCATCAGTAGTAAATAAAAATTTAGGATTGACTAACTTCCATAATTGGCCCCAGATTTCAGTGATTAGAGTCACACCCACAGCCATCCATTTAAATGATCTTTGCACTTGAGAGGGTGAGATAGTTGGCTTCACTCAGCTATATAATAAAGCATCCTGACGCAGAAGTGCAATTGCTTCTGAGTGAGTTGGCTCTTTGGCTGAACCTCAGCTTGTGTATCTTCATGTAACTGTAGGGTATTGTCCCTGTGATTTATTCTTGGATGGAAAAGAAGATGCAGACTCCAGATTTTATAGTATCTGGAAATACCTTTAAAAGGGAAAGGAAAAGCAGTTAAATGGTTAGAGCTATAACAATTATAAATCCAAGGCGATGTCCTTACAGAACAATGAAAGTGATTTGGCAGGAAGCCAATAAATTTAATCAATTAAAAAAATCAAAACTGATTAGTCAGTTGAATGCAGTGGAAAGTGGGAAGTGAGATGTTAGCCCAATCTCCTCGCTTGCTGTGTTCTCTCGGCAAGTTCCCTCAGCTGTGAAGCAGGGATAATAAAAGGTACTGTGCTGGCCAGTTGACATTTGGCTAAATAGCAGCCAAAAACCCCTTAAATTAGAAGGGATTCCCAAAATAGGGAAAATATTTCTTCCACCAAAGGGAAAATATTTCCTCTTTTCATCATGGAGAAGCCAGAACCCCAGGCAGCAAATAGATTTTGCTGAAAATCATCACAAATTGCTTCCCAAGAGCAAAGCCAGTTCTTGAGAAAGAGGCCCAAAGATCCATTGGACAATAGTTTTGAAAGGAGCTGAGGTATAGTGTGGAGTCCAGGTGGGCCAATGTCCAGGGGCCAGGGGCAGTCTGGGTGGTAGAGTCTCAGCCGTGTCTTTCTTTGCTTTGTTCCTGTTTGTTCCTGGTTCTCTGGACTTCAGGTAGAGTATTCCCAATATCTACTTGCTTTCTGAGTTTCTTTCATTATTTTTACTAGTATATAATTTCATATAACACATAACATTATATTAGTTTCAAACCTACTGATTTGCTATGTGTGTATATTGCAAAATGATCACCACAATAAGTGTAGTTAACATCCATCACTACACAGGTACCAAAATTTTTGTTCTTGGGATGCGAACTTTTTTTTCACTTAACAGTTTTTAGTATATTTTATTTTCAATTCCATTGTAGTTAACTTACAGTGTTATATTAGTTTTGTGTATAATATACTGATTCCAACTGTTCCGTATCTTAGCACTCATCAAGGTAAGAATAGTCTTCTTTTCCTTCACCCATTTCACTCATACTCCCACCTACCTCCCTTCTGGTAACTATCTGTTTGTTCTTTATAGTGGAGAGTCTGCTTTTTGATTCCTCTTTTTTATTCTTTTGCTCATTTGTTTTGTTTCTTAAATTCCACATGTGAGTGAGATCATATGGTATTTGTCTGTCTCTTACTGGTTTATTTCACTTACCATAATACTGTCTAGATCCATCCATGTTGTTGCTAGTGGCAAGATTTTGTTCTTTTTTATGGCTAAATAATATTCCAGTGTGTGTTTGTGTGTGTGTGTGTGTGTGTGTGTGTGTGTGTGTGTTTAGTACCTCTTTATCCATTTGTTTATCCATGGACACTTGAGTGGTTGGCTATTGTAAACAATGTTGCAATAAACAAAGGGGTGCATGAATCCCTTCAAATGAGTGTTTCCATATTCTTTGGGTAAATACCCAGTAGTGTGATTCCTGAATCATAGAATAGTTCTGTTTTGAATTTTTTTGATACTGTTTCCATACTGTTTTCCACAGTGGCTGCACCAGTTTGCATTCCCACCAACAGTGTAAGAGGATTCCTTTTTTCCCACATCCTTGCCAACACTTTTTATTTTTTCAGTTTTTGAGTTTAGCCATTCTGACAGGTGTGAGGTGATATCTCACGGTGGTTTTGATTTGCATTTCCCTAGTGATGAGTGATGTTGAGCAGCTTTTTTTTAGGAGAACTTTTAAGATCTACTCTCTTGGCAACTTTCAAATATACAATCCTGTCTTGTTAACTATGGTCACCATGCTGTACTAGGATGAGTGTCTGGTAGTTGTAACAGGGAACTCTCATTACCACTGGCGGGACAGTGGGGTAAAGGATACAGTGCATGTCACTCAGACCCTCTGTCAAGGAAGGCCTGAGTCGTGCTTTTTGCTTGTGCTGCGGAGAGAGGCTCAGCAGCAGGCAGCTGCTCGTGCTGGATGGTTGCCAAATCCCTACTTCATTCTGTGCTATGCACCATTCATACATCCTTAAGTGTTTAAAAATCCATCCCTTTGGGATGTTCATTTTTACAAGCATTTAAAATGCTGCTTGGGAATCTTTAGTCACTTCATTAAAAGACTCCTTTGGGGTGTGCCTCAGTTAGCTGGGTTAACTAGTGGCAACCAATAGTGATGCTTTAGAATGCTTTTTTTTTTCCTTCAAGCCTTTAATTTTTTTTTTTAATTTTATTTTTTTTACTTTATAAAGTTTCATGTTTTTAACATATGCAATTATCTTCCATCATTTACAATACAGTAGTTGCAATGACACTC